>NC_134018.1:22468334-22695834 GCF_040712315.1 Castanea sativa
CTTCTCGAAGCCTTGTCTTCTCTAACTTTTTGAATTACGCAATTCAGCTCGATGACATCCGCCTATGAATGGCTCCTTCCAATACTTCTTAGCAGCACCAAAATCTCACTTTACACTCAGAATGGGTGTGGTAAGTGTTTGGGCTAGCAACTTTTCAAAGATCTAGAAATGGAGAGGTAGGAGTTGAGGAAAACCACGAGGAAATTTGTAAATAATTGTGGGTATAACAATCTCTAATTCTCAAGTGAATTTTCTAGGGTTTTCTCTCTGAAAAACACTTCTTACAATTTGCAGGTAATGGGGGTGTATATAATGTGGGTAAAGACTTGGTAAAGCAAAATACAACATTTTGCCAAACAAAGACTTTCGCAGATCCTTCGTAGGTTGGCCCTTCTCGCGAGACAATCGCAAAAATGATAGCCTAACACGACTCTTCATTTTCCAGTTATGTGCTCTACATGTGGCTTTTTCGCGGGTTGTTCAACTTTTGAAGTTTGATTCTTCATCGATTTCTTACACTCATCCCTTACAATTATACCTACATACATATAGGGAAAATGATTGAAGAAATTACAATCAAATTTAGCACGGAATTAAAACTAATACAAAATAGTTGAAAATCACAACTTTACATAAAAGATGATAAGTTCTCCTAAAAAATAATCTCACGAATATTCACATGTCAAACTTAATGGTTTTGTATACTAAATATTTATAAATAATGACCTTGTATATATATATTTACGCATGTGTGTGATTGTTTGTCTTGACTTTTGACTAATATATTAGTACCACAATTTGGCCCCCCAAAACAAAAAATCCTAACTTCACCCCTATACAAAAGTTCGATGTAGAAGAGTTATATGACGAGGTGACTGTGATGCTAGGTCTTAATAAAGTTGAAAAACTTAAAGCTTGTTCTTGGTTTATAGAGAATGAAAAATAATTTCTCATGTTGAAAATACTTCTAGCTGAGCGTGAGAAAAGCAAGGTTGTTAGATGTTTATTTCACAAGGACATAGAATGGGTTTAATTTGATGTTTCTCTAATTAGCATACTTGAATTATAGTTTTTATTTTATGTACTTTTTTATTTTTTATTTTTATTTTTTAACTTTGAGGAAGACGTGAAATAAATATGTTACTTATCTTTTATTCAAGATGTCGTCTTCTTACTACAATTTTTTATTTTATTTTTTGATACAAGATATAAATTCTACTCTAGCATAATCTAAATACATATGTGTGTGAAACTCATTCTTGTAGACTTGAACCTCGACCATTGTCCCTTATACCCTACAAGTATAACTACAAGCACTTATACTTGTAGAGTGACTATACCACAATCCTTTTTTTATTTAGCTTTTTTCTCCGACCTTAAGCAATGACGAGCTTCGACAAAATGAACTTGTATTAATAAAATAAAAAAAACAAAAAAGAAAAAGAATGTTCTTACTTACTACTGGAATATTTTAATTGGTTTTTACGTGGAAATTGATTCAACCAACATACTGTATTAAGAGGGGTTTAAAATGTCTGATTATGTCTAAACTTCAAAATTTCAATTCCTATTTTATTAAATTTTCTACAAAAATTAAAACCAAACAAGAAAATTTTTAAATGATGGGATTTTAATGATCAAGATGCAATCCTATTATTTGTAAAATCTTGTATATTTAACAATGTATCTATCCAAACAAAGTGTAAGAGTTTTAGGGCCATAATGGATATGCATTTCAAATGATTAAACCTTGTCTCTGATTTCGAAAAGCTTATGGAAAATTCTCATGAGAAGAAAAAAAAAAAAAAAAAAAGACCGAAAATTTCACTCTTTGGTAGTGAGTGCATGTGCATTTTTTGTAAAAATAAAAAAGATTAATA
The DNA here is from genome assembly GCF_040712315.1 of Castanea sativa. Classification (NCBI taxonomy): domain Eukaryota; kingdom Viridiplantae; phylum Streptophyta; class Magnoliopsida; order Fagales; family Fagaceae; genus Castanea; species Castanea sativa. The sequence continues at coordinate 22,470,215 of NC_134018.1, forward strand.
AGACTAGAAAGGAAACAAAAGGATTAGCGTAGCAGGAGAGATCCACGTTGATAATGGAGATTGGAGAGGATGTGCTTGCACGCAAGTGAAAAATTTTAATGTGTTGGAGTTAAAATCCTAATGAAAATTTCTAAAATAAAATAACTATGTCAATTTTTGATGCTATCCTATTCGTTGAAGCCATAATCCAAACAATAAAGCCGTGACACTCACTCAAACTCCCATGAGCTCGAGTTCACCTGATTCCTTCTGTTGTAATAAAATAAGGTTGGATAGACGTCCAAAAATAGTACTCTTCTTCAAGCTTTAGGATGAATCATCAAATATAATATTCAAACTCTAAAAGATTGGAACCGAGACTTTTCTGTTGGATAGATAGGCCAATCCAATCCTGAACTGGAAACTCTGCCCCTTACTTCTAACATACATTTGTATGTATCTGATTTAGAAAGTTATGATTTTTTTCCTGTCAAAAATACCTTAAATTAATTAATTAATAATTTAAAAATAGGGTTAAAATAGTAAATTAACAAAAGAAAGTTAGTTATTGCTTTTTTTTTTATTGTCAAAAATACCCTTACCTAAAACTTAAAAATTGGGTTAAAATAGTAAATTGACAAAAATAATAAATTCCTACATCTATGTCTTCCTGCTACTAATAAACTCTTACTTTTACTTTGATTTAAATTTATACATCTACTCACTAACTCCCAACAAAATAGGATCACTTTTATGTTAGTTTTAAAACTCCTCCAATCTACAAAACTCACCTCACGTATTCATCACACCCTTAGATTTTTTTTTTATTAGAAAAAGTAGAAATTTCAAATTATAATAAATGCAAATTATTAATTATTAATAAAAGCCAATCTCTTGGAGAAGAATTCGTTGCGTTGCGTTGCATTGAGGAACATTTGGTCAGGTTGGGGAGCTTCATCCGCAAAGTTTGTTCTTACTTCTTACGCTTTGATTTTACAGGTAAGTTCTGAATATATTTTGTCTCTTTCATTTTACTCTGAGCTATGTAAAACCGTAGTCTAGAACAGTAAACTAAGAAGTGGGTGCAATATTGAAAATAAATAAAATTAGTACAATACTATACATGCATAAGTGATCATGCTTTCCTATTATCGTGTGAATCCTTTTTTTATATTGTGATCTAGACTTCACTTTGTGCTAAGATAAGATTGGAATGCGCTTCAGCCTTCAGCGGTAAGGTAGAGTGCCTCGACTAACTATAAACCTACAACAGATACAACTCTCTGCTTTGACTCCTAACTAAGGCATTTCGCTCGCAATTAATTATGTGATGCTTGCTTATTGAGTTGCAAAATATAACTATTTTTTTTAGCGCATTGGTTCAAAATTTTGGTTATATTGTAATCTTGCATGTGGCCAGTGGCCTTGAGTTATAGGTTTGTCTTGTCATTTTTTTTAGTGTACGTGTTGCTAAGTGCTAACATTGGTTAATTTCGTTTATTTGAGAAGGCCTTATTCTCAAACTGCAATCATGCAGTGTTACGCCGTAGCCTAGATGCTGCTTCCTCACTCCACAACCATCTTATCTTCCCACACATCCATCATCCCACCTCCTCTGTCATTAACTCACAAAACCACCCACACCCTATACGTTATATGCAATAATCACACTTCCCCTGCCAATCCATCTCATTAAATTACCCACTCTTGTCTTACACACCACTCCCCTCACCCATCAAGCCATACATATTCACTGAAATGGAGAAATTATTAGGTTCTTCGGGTGGAGTCCTTCCCCCCCACCCCCCCCCCCCCCTCGCAAGGGATGTGAGCCCTATTCATGGATCCCACACAAATGCCCATCCCTCGTGAGGGGGAAGGATTTTCCCCTGAGGACGTAATAATTTCTCCACCAAATGCTTAACCCATATATATATATATATATATATATATATATATATATATATATATATATATATATATATATATATATATGAAGTATTAGATCAAAGTTTAAACCAAAATAAAGTAGACTTTAGTGTGCAACCGTCCTTTGCAAAGGAGGAGTTTATTATATCTTATTGCATTGGGAAGTGTTGAAAATCTTCCACGATCCTAAGCTTCTATAATGGAGAATTGCTCAACACAATAGAAGAGTAAATGCAGAGCAAGAAGCAGGAAATGCGAAAAATGAATTCTTGTATTGATAATTAATCTACTCTGTTCTTTATATACTAGATACAAAAGAGTAAAGCTGTAACAGAAAACTAACTACAGTTAACAAAAAAACTAACTATAGTTTCTATACACGTGTGGCAGCTAACTAAAGTATACAACCTACTAAGATACAGATCGTTTCTTCTACAACTACTGCATGTAGTTTATGTACAGCATTACAGAAGTAATTACAAACTAAACCAAACTACAATACTCCCCCTCAAGATGAACTATATATATATATATATATATATATATATATATATATATATATATATATATTTATTTATTTATAAGGTTCATCTTGGACAGCAAATAATGAAACTGTTTGTGCCCAAGTGCTTTAGTAAAAAAATCTGCAACTTGATGTCTTGAGGGAACATGGAATGTTTTAATTGTACCATCTTGTATCTTCTCTCGAATAAAATGACAATCGACTTCTATATGCTTAGTTCTTTCATGATACACCGGATTGGCTGCTATGTATAAAGCTGCCCTGCTGCCATAGTAGAGCGAAGCTGCCTGTTTATGCTCTAATCCAAAAGTCTTAAGCAATGAGATGAGCCAAACTATTTCACTTGTGACTGTGGCCATAGCCCTGTACTCGGATTCCGCTGAAGATCTAGATACCACATGCTGTTTTTTACATTTCCAAGAAATCAAGGAATTACCAAGGAAAATGCAAAAACCTGAAACCGATCTCCTAGTGTTAGGGCATGCTGCCCAGTCAGCATCACAATATGATTTAAGCTTCAGTTCTGATTCTACAAAGAGAAATAAACCTTGGCCTGGACTCCTTTTCAAATACTTAAGAATTTTGTAAGCAGCTTGCAAATGAGGCAGCCACGAACTCCAGAGCCCAATCCTTCCGAAACAGCTTAATGCCCTCACTTGGGTTACAAGCCCGCGTCACAGAGCTCGGCCTCTGTCAACTTCTTTGTTGTAGAATTTCTTTTCAAATCGAAAATGAGAGAGTGCATTTCGGTCCACATTGGTCAGGCCGGTATTCAGGTCGGAAATGCTTGCTAGGAGCTTTACTGCCTTGAGCATGGCATCCAGCCTGATGGCCAAATGCTAGGTGACAAAACTGTTGGAGGAGGTGACGATGCCTTCAACACCTTTTTCAGTGAAACTGGTGCCGGGAAGCACGTCCCTCGTGCCGTGTTTGTTGACCTTGAGCCCACTGTCATTGATGAAGTGAGGACTGGTACTTACCGCCAGCTCTTCCACCCAGAACAGCTCATCAGCAGCAAGGAAGATGTTGCCAACAACTTTGCCCGTGGCCACTATACCATTGGCAAGGAGATTGTTGATTTGTGCTTGGATAGTATCATAAAGCTTGCTGATAATTGCACTGGTCTCCAGGGTTTCCTAGTTTTCAATGCTGTTGGTGGAGGCATTGGTTCCGGGCTTGGTTCCCTTCTCTTGGAGCGTTTGTCTGTTGACTATGGCAAGAAATCAAAATTGGGTTTCACAATCTACCCTTCTCCACAGGTCTCCACATCTGTTGTTGAGCCCTACAACAGTGTCCTCTCCACCCACTCCCTCCTCAAACACACCGATGTGGCTGTACTTTTGGACAATAAGGCAATCTATGATATTTGCAGGCGCTCCCTTGACATTGAGCGACCCACCTACACCAACCTCAACCGCCTTGTCTCTCAGGTGATTGCCTCTTTGACTGCCTCTCTGAGGTTTGATGGTGCCCTGAATGTGGATGTGACTGAATTCCAAACCAACTTGGTTCCATACCCCAGAATCCACTTCATGCTTTCCTCATATGCACCAGTCATCTCTGCCGAGAAAGCATACTATGAATAACTCTCAGTGGCTGAAATCACCAACAATGCTTTTGAGCCCTCATCTATGATGGCCAAGTGTGATCCTCGCCATGGCAAGTACATGGCATGCTGCCTAATGTACCGTGGTGATGTTGTGCCTAAGGATGTCCATGCTGCTGTTGCTACTATCAAGACCAAGCGTACCATTCAGTTTGTTGATTGGTGCCCCACTGGATTCAAGTGTGGTATTAATTACCAGCCTCCAACTGTTGTTCCCGGAGGTGACCTTGCCAAGGTGCAAAGGCCTGTTTACATGATTTCGAATTCTACCTCTGTGGCTGAAGTGTTCTCTCGTATTGACCACAAATTTGATCTCATGTATGCCAAGCGTGCTTTTGTACACTGGTACGTGGGTGAGGGTATGGAAGAAGGAGAATTCTCTGAAGCCCGTGAGGACCTTGCTGCTTTGGAGAAGGATTACGAGGAGGTTGGTGCTGAGTCCGCAGAGGGTGAGGATGATGAAGGCGATGAGTATTAAGGATAATAACTAGTTGCTGAGATGGTGGTTTGTTTTTTTTTGTTTGGATAGTATCATCTTTTGGTCTGCCCTATGTGCCTTATAATGTTTATGTACAACATTACAGAAGTAATTACAAACTAAACCAAACTTCAATATTGAAGTTTGGTTTAGTTTGCAATTACTTCTGTAAGACGTTCCACAACAAGGGACACACCAGGGTTGTCACTGCTAGTCAAGAAATACAGACTAGATGGATTTTCCCATGGTTGAACAACATGGTGAGCAACAGGCACAGAGGTACTAGAAGCAGCATCAACCATTTTCAACACAAAGAAAACCAAACAATAAAATCCAAACTCAATAGCCTTAAACCACGTCAATCAAGAACCTTCTTGAACACAAGAAATCAATCTCAGAACTATATCGGTCAAACAAACCCAAGAAAACAAAGACTACAATCAAGCAATTGAAGAACCCTAAATCCGGGACCAATTGTGGAATTTTCAATTAAGCAATTGAAAGAAAAACCCTAGATCAAGATTCAGAAGAGAAATAAAAGTGCAAGAATCAAAGAAGAAACACAGATGAAAAGAATGAAGAAAATTTAGAGAATACCAGAGGGAATTGATTCTCTGAGCTCTGATACCATGTTGAAAATCTTCCACGATCCTAAGCTTCTATAATGGAGAATTGCTCAACACAACAGAGAAGTAAATGCAGAGCAAGAAGCAGGAAATGCAAAAAATGAATTCTTGTATTGATAATTAATCTACTCTGTTCTTTATATACTAGATACAAAAGAGTAAAGCTGTAATAGAAAACTAACTACAGTTAACAAAAAAACTAACTATAGTTTCTATACACGTGTGGCAGCTAACTAAAGTATACAACCTACTAAGCTACAGATCGTTTCTTCTACAACTACTGCATGTAGTTTATGTACAGCATTACAGAAGTAATTACAAACTAAACCAAACTTCAATAGGAAGCAACAAAAGCAAATAATTTTTTAACTAACCCATGTGCGACTACACCTAAAAAACTAATCAATTTTAATTTTAAAAAAAACTCAACCTTAACCGCTGTCTTAAGCCACTTGTTATTGAAATCCAATAGAGTATATGTGACACATTGAACAAACCTATCCTCATATTGTCTGACAACATAGAAGCAGAGCACTTACAAACCCATAGACCAACAGGAAAATTAATTGCAGATAGAATAATATAAAAACAAAAAACAAAGGAAAACCGCAAAATACCCCGTTTGATTTCTCCATAAAAAATGGAACCCCCTAAAGTTTTGATTATAACAAATTAACTCCTTTTTGCAAGGACCTTGATTAGTTTATGGCAACCATTTGGGACTCAAAGAATGCAGAAGAGTATGCTAAACTAACTTGATAGGAAATGCTTGTGGAAATCAAGGCTAAATGAGAGACTAAAAACTCTCATTTGCAAGATTGAATGGAAATGCTCTTATTTGTGGTTAGTCTTTGGTCTCACTCTCCTCCTCTAGAATGAATTTTAACGTTTTCATGAGATCAAATCACATTCAATCGCAACTTTGACTTGAGATTTGGTTTGAAACACGTAATAATCCATCATCTAGTGAAGGTATGAAGTGTAGGACCATGGAAAAGACGCATGCCTTACTTTAAGCAATGTCTGCTTCAAAGCTTTACCAAGACCCTTAGGTTAGAAAATTTGGGTTTTTCTTCTTGATGGAACCTTACACAACCAGAACTTAAAAATTTGTGAAAAAATTTCCAAAATGAAAGTGACACCTTGTTGATAGAGTATTGAAAAGAAAAAATTTTTTTTTTTTGATAGAAAGAAAGAGAGTGAGGGATGCTTTGCCCCATAGTCTTGGGCTCGAAAATCATGGGTTTCCACCAAGGAAGTTAATATCGTACCGGAGGTTGTACCGGTTCGGCCACCGGTACGATATATTTCGGATACCGGTCAATAGCGGTATACCGTTTTGGGTTTACCGCTATGTTATATATTTAATACACACACACACACACACACACACACACACACACACAAAATCTCTATTTACCATAAAACATTACCTCAAAAATCTCTGTTTACCATAAAACATTACTTCAATTGTTCATTGTATACAAAGAAAAAAAAAAACTTAATTGTTCATTGCATACAAAGAAAACAAATAATATCAGTAGTGTTTAGGGTGTGGCTTGGGTAGTGTTTAGGGTTGGATTAGGACTTGAAATTACCATCCTGCCCTTAAAAAACTGCCACAATTACAAAAAAAAAAAAAAAAAAAAAACAGAGCATTTTGTACGGCCGGTACGGTATTCATTTACGGGCCGGAACGCAGCCGGTACGGATGATATTTTTTACAGTATGAAATAGGAGTGTACCTGTATCGGTGCACTGGCCGGTACGGTACGGTATCAGTAACACTGATTTCCACTGCCTCTGGTTTGGCAGGTTCCATTCCATAACGAAAGAAAAGGGTGTGGATTTTTTGGAGCAATAGAAAGGGGGGTTATTCCTCATTGTCTTATGTAGGTTATTATTTGGAGGGAGAAGAGTGTTTAATTGTACTTCTTTCTAATGGGATTGAGGTTCGCGTCTGTAGAGCTAAAATTGTATCTTTTATGGTCCATGGCTGCCTTAACTAGTCTTTCATTTCTTACCTTAACAACATTTTCTAGATTTTATTTTAATTTCATTTAATGTTTTGTTGCATCCCTGGAACACTACTTGTGTACGTACGTGGGGATAGATCACTCTTTTAAAATATATATTTAAAAGAAGTCTTTAGCTCATTCTATGGCTGCTTCGTTTGCTTTTTTTGACTCGATTTAGATTCTAACTCTGCTTCAACTTTAATATGATGTTACATAGGATTGATAAAGATGTACTAAAAACACTTTCAAGGGATAATTACTCCACTACAACCAACAATGTACAATAACGTGTTTGTATATATATGTCAAGTTGTAAATCCAAAACAAGAGTAAGAATGACGTTACGCCTACAAATGGACCCAATATTTGTGCTTTTAGAATGGCCTACATGTGGTGTGTCTGAATTTAATTGTAGTAACTAGTTTTAGTCAGAATGATACTGATGGGCCTTAATATGTAACATGGCACATGAAAGTATGGACAAAACTTAGTTACAGTAATTTTACCTTGAATTTTTCTTTTAAGATTTAGTTGTGTGGCTACTTAACTAAAAAATACATTTTCATCCTATGAGAAAAAATCTATATGGCTGAATCTTAAGGGGAGAACTTAAGAAATAACACCTAAGTACTGTACTTAAATCTTGCCCCTATTATAGTATAGGTTGGGAGATAATTAAGAATAAGGTATTTGGTATCAAATGATACCATGTTAACGGTATCAAAATCTACTAAGTGTGAGATATATCAGCAAAAAATAATTATCTCACTAATAAATGAAAGGCATGTGTTAATGTGTAGTTATTTTTACATACATATCTTTTATTTATTGGATTTTGATTGGGATCCCATAGTATCATTTTATATAAAATATTTTTTTCGGAAGGTAAGGGACAATAATTGTTTATTGTACAGTATGGAGCCACGTTCAAATTATTAGTTTTCTCTCAATTATTTTTCATGGCCCAGAAAAGGAACTTTATTTTTTATATATTAAAAAATAATATTTGGAATAGGTAATAGGAAATGACAAAAATGTGATATTAATTATTAAGTTAAAATCAAATACCAATCACAGAGTTCCGTGTTAAACTTGGAGTGTAACATCTAGACATATGATGCTTTTACTTCCTTGTTTGCAAGTGCACTTGTCAAGCTTTCAGTTTCAGGTGAAGAAGACAAAAACCAAATACTCCCATTATAGAATTTATTCCCTTTGTGATTGGTATATCAAATACGTGATGATGTGGTGTAGGTTTGGGCCCAACCTGCCACAAAAAAAGGATGTTATATATTTGTGTTTTGGAAGATCACGTGTATCATTCATGTTCAATCTCCGAAAAGTTTAAGCAAAGCCTGATTAGGCTTATTAATCTTTCATTTGTCGTGTTATTTCTGAAATGAGTGATGCATTATGAATTTTACTAATCTCGTAATATAATTACTCACATTATTGGGTGTATAATAAAAAATTGTGTTAAATTTACACATTTTTGTTCAAAAACTCTCCACATCAGTCCATTATAACATTATAGATCTACATTTTTGCTATAATAACTATGTAAAAATATACATAGTTAATGTAGCATATCCAAAGAGGATATATAAGCGATAGAGAATGGGAGGGAGGGGAAATTCATAAAAAATATTCAATAAGTAGATTTATAATTTTGAAAGATAGTTTGATTAACTATGTGGGATTTTGGATTAAAGATTAGGGATTTTATGTTAGCCCCTAAAATTCAGAATGTGTAAACAGCGGTTGGTTAGTTTCTAGGGTGGACGACAAAGTGACTTAGCCTTGAGATACATAGAGGTTGTTTGGTTACGAGAAAACTGTGGGGTGTATTTTGTTTTTATTTCTAGTTTTCAGTGGTACCTACCACTAAAAAATTGGTTTGGCTTTGTTATTTGTACTCCGCTTTTATTTTCAATATCCAAAAAAGTGAGTTCGAATATAAAAAATTAATACACATTTTTGTCATTTTTATTTTCACTTTGAAAACAAATAAAGTGGAATTTTTGCAAAAATACTCAAAATTTGTGTTGAACTTTTGATTGAAAAGTGAAAATAAAATTAGACAAAAAAAATTTGTGCCAAACTTAAAAATGAATTTAAAATAGAAAATGAGTACAAGAAGAAAATAGAAAATGAGTATAGAAAATAAAAGTGAAAATGAATTCACACCACCAAACAATGCCATGGTATTGTGTGTACAAGGAAATGATTTCAAATTTATTATTCAAAAAATTAAAATTAAAATTTCTTATTTCAATATCTCTCTGACTCTCCATCACTTTCCAATTTACATGGAAAGTGAAAAGTGGATTTGGAGGGAAACAAAAATTTCCATTTTATTTCTCTCCCCTTCATTTCCACCCATCCAAATGAGGGATTTGTTTCTTTTCCCTTGAACCAAACGTAGTGTTACGAGAGAGCTACACTATTGAACTTTCACATTACTCTTCATTGTTCCACTATCAATTTTATGTTTCTTTAATCTTTGATAATGAGCACTAATTTTCTATATATTATTTATCACTTCACTTGTTTGCATGGACAACAACCAAGCAAAGGTGAGGTGAGATTGAGAATATGATCAGAAGCACATTGGAATTCGGTCTCGACAATAATTCGCCATCCATGCCTATCTAGACCCTGATCCGCCACCTCTAGATCTTACTAGTGAAAGGCAATTGATCTTATTGATTCAACTGGCGAGTTTTGAGATAGTTTTGAAAAATATAAATAGAAAAAAAATTTAAAAATAAAAGTGGTATGTCTACAACATCTTTACAACAAATTCTAAACGGTAAATTGTTATTAGTTTTAATTTGAACATACCACTTAAATTATTTTTTTACTCACTAATAATAACCGTTAACAACCATAACATGTAACATTTCTTTTTCAAAAATTTAATAAAATTTGGTTTAACTGTTCACGATTTCACTCTCCACTCTAGGATACTCCACTCTAGTATGTATGCTAAGTTATAGCATGTATTGTATGAATGATAATTGTTTGTGGGCAAATTGCATTTTCTTCTCTAGGCCCTAATCAACAACGAGTGATGATTTATAAGACTTTATTGTGTATTATTTAATGAAGTCACACTTAATTTATTAAAGAGTTTTGTGACTAAAAGGACACATAGTTGATAATCTCACGTAATGGTTGGAGAAAAATAGCTCTAAATTAGTTTAGAGTTAAACTTTTTCAATTTAAAATTGTTGAGAAAATATTTATGAAAACTAGCCTATTAAATACATGCATAACCGCTGGATAGAAGGTAAAAGAAACAGTATAGGGAGATAGAGTTTGTGTGAAAAATTTGGTATCTATGACAGCTCTCATAAATATTTTTTATTTAGACAAAAAAATAAAAGATTATTAATAACTACTGTATTTATTAAATTTTATGTTTAGACAAATAAATAAAAGAGTATTAATAACTTCCATAATTATTGTATTTTAGATTTTTTTATTTTTGAGAGAGAGAGTTTCAACCTATGTCGTTTGCTCCTGATGATAGCTCTTTATCATCAGAACAAGAGACCAATCAGTTTTTGGTATAGGCGGGGATTGAACCTCAGATCTTTTATTCAACCATCAGATATTTTACCGGATCTCTTTTTTATTTTTAGATTTAGACAAAAAAAGAAAAAAAAAAAATCTTATTTTGTTAAATTTTCTCTGTGCATCAGCATTAAACTGGCTTTATAAAAAAAATCATCTTATGTCACTATTTAACCTCTTTTTTTTGGGCTTTTTCTCCAAATATGTGTGACATCCTTGCGTTACGATCTGCTATATATATATATTTTAACTTTTGACTGTTTGTTTTCGATAGACATTAACGGCATTCTAATAATATTATCATTAGTTTTTTTAATTTTTTATGGTAAAAAATATCTGTGGTCGATATATAGGGATATTTAATTAGTTCGTGTCGCGTTGTTCTGCCTGTATTTGATAAGAAAAATTACAATAAAATGTATCACAATCTTTAACGTCCTTGTTAAGGCTTGTATTGTGCTGTAGTTCTTTGAATTGAACAGAATAGGGCTGTAAATTGTAATCAAGCCTAGTTGAGTGGAGTATTAAATATGCAAAGATTCAATCAAGAAATTTTGAGTGTTAATTTGTCAAGTCAATAAAACAGTTAAGAGGCCGAAGGGTTTTGTCCAGCCATCAAGAGGTATAAAGCAAGGAGATCCGCTCTCACCATACCTATTCCTACTGTGTGCAGAAGGGTTATCAGGAATGATGAAGAAGGCAGTAAATACCAGGCAATTACATGGAGTGTTATCTTGTACAGGGGGGGTTTGTGTATCTCATCTCCTCTTTGCAGACGACTGCTTGTTATTCTGTGAAGCATCAGTGGAGGAGTGTCATCGACTCCTAGACATATTGGGAAGATATGAGGCTGCCTCAGGTCAAGCAATTAATAGACAGAAGACATCTCTATTTTTTAGTAGAAATACTAAACTGGAGGTGAAGGATGCAATAAAGAATTTGTTAGGTGCAAGGATTATGAATGATTGTGAGAAGTATCTTGGGCTACCAATGATGGGGGGAAAATCAAAGATAACTACTTTTAAAGAGCTGCAAGAACGCATAACCAAGAGGGTTATGGGGTGGAAGGAAAAATTCATCTCAAAAGCCGGGAGGGAGATTTTGATCAAGACAATTGCCCAAGCCATTCCTACCTACTCAATGAGTATTTTCAAGATTCCAAAGGCAGTGGGGGACTCAATAAACTCAACCTTGGCAAAATATTATTGGGGACAAACAAAGGATGAAAGGAAAATACACTGGATAAATTGGAAGAAGTTGTGCACACAAAAAGAAAAGGGAGGTATGGAGTTCCGAGATATACATGCTTTTAACTTAGCTATGCTAGCTAAGCAAGCTTGGCGTTTGCTGCACCACACGCACTCTCTATTTTACCGTGTCTATAAGGCAAGGTATTTTCCCAACTGCTCTTTTTTGGAGGCTGAATTGGGTCATAAGCCATCTTTTGTTTGGAGGAGTCTCATTGCTGCTAGGGAAGTTGTTGTAAGAGGATCAAGGTGGAGAGTAGGTGATGGAAGTCGGATTCTGGTTTCGTCTTCAAACTGGCTGCCACATAGACCCGTCTTCAGTGGGGATGTGGATCACAGATTAAGGGTGGCTGACCTTATTAACAAGGATACTTGGCAGTGGGATAGGAGGAAGATAGAGGACATTTTCGCACCAAGTACTACACTGGATATCTTGGCAATCCCTCTTTGTTGCAATCGGACCAGGGACAGCCTTGTGTGGAAGGAAAACAGCAAGCATGAATTCACGGTGAAAACAGCGTATAGGGTGGCTATACGACTTCGACGTCAAATGGATATCGAACACTCACGAGCACAAGAAGATAGGAAATGGTGGAAGATGATTTGGGCAATGAATGTACCACCAAAGGTGAAATCTTTCATGTGGAGGGCGTGCTCAAATATTCTACCTACACGGGTAAATCTTCGGCGAAGGAAGGTACAGGTGGATGAGAGATGTGAGCTGTGTTGTCAACAACCAGAAACATGCGCCCACTTGTTGTGGGAATGTCCATTTGCTCGAAATGTATGGGCAATGGTGAGGGGAAGAGTGCAAAAGAGCAGCAATGAGGTTCAGGATTTCTTCCATTTGTTTCGGATACTGGGGAGGAAACTAACAAAAGACGAAATGGAGAAATGGGCGACCCTGTCGTGGGCAATTTGGAATGCAAAAAACAAGCTATACTTTGAGAAAATTCAGACACACCCTAAGGTAATCATGGAGGGAGCGCTAACAATATTAGAGAACTACCAAAGGCTATCTGCTACTCAAGATATGGTTTGATATACAGGGTTCGGCCTGACCATGCCAACCTCTGTTTTGTACTATGGAAAACAGGGGAGTTTCTTGGGGTTCTGGCATATTGTGGGGAAGAAGTGTTTAGTTCGTGTGTTCCCTACTCTCTTTTGTATACATGATCTATTCTATCATAATAAAATTCTATCGGTTTATCTCAAAAAAAAAAAAATAAAACAGTTAAACATTGATATGATCCAAAGAGAAAATAAAAACAAAAAAACAAAAGTAATTTGAAGAATATTGAAAAGTAAAGTACGCAATAACCAAAATCAACGAAAGAAAAAGAAAAAAAAAATATTGCTGGTGGAAGAAACAGAGACTTACCAAGGACTTTGTTGGGTTTGGAGGCAGACTTGGATCGATGAAGAAAGAGAGAGAGAGCCTGTGTTTGTTCTAATTTTTTTATATGATTTTTTTTTTTTTGAGAATCTAAAAAATGTGTGTTGTCTTATTTTTAGGCAGTGAGAGTTAAAAATATATTTTTACATTTTTGTCCTTTGATTTTGTCTAAATGCATAGGGATATTTTTGAAGTATCAAAAAGTCAATCTCAAACGGAGAAATCTCTTAAATAATAGTATAAATATAGATAGAAAATAATCTTTTTCAGATGTGTTTTTTTTTTTTTTTGGTTGCCAAATCATTTATGCCGTTACAACTTACAAGAATAACCACCACTCTTCTTCAATTCTCTTTTGATTCTAATCCAAGCATTAGATTCAAAGAAACAAAGTTTAAGCCACAGATACATATCTTCACATTTCTTCCTCTCTCAATTTTTCCCTGGAGAATTTTGAAGAGCAGTATATGTACTACACAATAAATTCTTCAAGTACTTTTTTCATTTCATAAAATAAAATTACTTTTAATTAATTATTTCAAACCATTACTACTATTGTTACTATTTATCTATTACTCATCATATTTAACTCTCGATTTTTCTCTTATTTGCTTTATTTTGTAGTCCATTTGAGCATGTAATCATCTTGCAAAAGATGAGGTGTCATATAAACGTGTTCTACCAACTAGCGAATACCACTAACTTTATTTTACCTTCCTTTAATATCCTCTATTTTCTTATTTTATTTGCTTTGTACTCGGTGAAATTAAAATTTGCCCAAACATTTCTCAAACTCCCTAATTATATGTATAATTCATCAACTATAATGAATATATGTTGTTCTTTTTCTTTTAACACCACTACAGATTTAGCTTTCATATTTCTGCATTTTAGCAAATATGTAAATCTTATTGGACAAATACGTAGAACGGATTCAATTAGATACCATCCTTTGAATTTTTTTTTTTTTTTTTTCTAAAAGTTAATGATTTCCATTTATCATAATTTGAAATTGTTATATTTTCCAATCACAAAAGTATTTAAGGGTGTGACAAAATTTGTGCATTTGTGGGTGAAATCATAGCAGCTCTAAATTATGATAAATGTTGGAAAATATAGCTAACTCCAAATTATGATAAATAAAAACTATTTAGTATCTTTACTAAATAATCAAGCCTATGGATAAGCTTTTTCTTAATCTGAGTTATAAACAACTTGACATCCCTAATTGATGAGGAGGATAGTAGAGATAAGAGGGAGAGAATTTAAATTGTACGCAGGGTCGGCCCAAGTCTTAGGCCTAAGGCCCCACCACAAAAAATATTTACCCTTTACAAAAAAGGCTCATCTCATTGTAAAAGATCCAAAATTTTATAAAATATACTAATTTTTTCAAATAGTTGTGCACTTTTAAATATTAGTGATGTTATGGATATCACAAATTTTACTATAGATTTATAAATTGACATGTTATTAATCACAAAAAAGTATTTTAAATATTCATCAATTACATTATTGAAGCTCATCAACCATTGTTATTGTCACATTATATTGTGAACATTTTGTAGTACCTTTTAACATTTTCCTTTTTTATTTCTAACAAGACTTTAAAAAAAAATTTACAAATGTGTTAAATGATCAATGATGATTAATCTCCCTTAATAGTTTGAAACTGTCATATTTGTAAATTAATCTACTATAAAGCCACACATAAATTAATATCATAGATTATACATTAGATTATAAATGTAATTCACTATGTATCGTCATATATCCAAGATAAATTAATTTTCTTTTTAAAAAATAATATATATATTTTTTGAGAATCAATATTTTTTTTCTTTTTGTTAAATTTATGTTTCAACTATGATATTCAATTCTCTATATGAAATTAACCTTAGTTTTAGTTAATATTATTCATTAAATCATGTATTTAATACATCAAAGTGGGTTCCAGTTAACTCAATTGGTAAGTCTTTGATGGTTGTATAAGAGATCTGGGGTTCAATGCGTGAGAGCTAGGAGATGAACCACTGAGTGGGTCTAGTTTGAAAGTAGTAAGGTCACTCCGTACCAAAGGTGGAGTCTTCATCCAACCCAACAGGTTCAAGAGTCCTCGCTTAGGTCCTCCCCGCCTACACCAAAAACTGATTGGTGTCTTGGTCTGATGATAAAGAGCTATTATCAGGAGCAGACGCGATAGGTTGAAAATCTCTAAAAAAAAAAACATCAAATTAACCTCAATTTGATTAACATTAAATAACTTTATTTAAGTAATATATACATATTAAAAGCTCCACATAAATCTTTCTCCTTAGGCCTCAAATTAGGTTGGGCTGGTCCTAATTGTACGAGCGAGGATATTGGCCACATATAGCCAAAGTCGTACATTAAAGTTTAAGTTTAGGTGGTGAAAACTAAGGGGTATTTGGTGGTTGCTTTCAAATAACTATTTTTAGTTTTTAAACAATATTTCACGCATTTTCACACACTTTTTCACTCATACATATTTTTACAAATATTTTTAAATAATAATTTTTAATTTTTAACACACGTACTAAACGGACGCTAATCCTTTTCCTTAAAAAAAAGAAGAAGAAGAAGAAGAAGTTAGGTGTAACCTATATTCAATATTGGTTTACATAAAAAGAAGGATCGTGAATAAAAAGCTAACCTTGATGGAGACAAAAAATCTTATCACGAAATGACACACCGGTGTGTGGCCCTAGTAAATATTTATGTTTGTTTGGGTTAATACTTAATAGTAATACAAGTGGGCACTTCGAGATCGAGTAGGGATTGAGATTGAGATACCACGTTAGACTTCCCGAAAGAGATTGCACGGAGTTTGCGTTGTTCACGGTTGAATGTTCTGTCCACTGTCCACCACGTAACTACCTTATTTTGTTTTGCATGCGAAGCCGTGGAACTTCAACGAGTGGTCTGTGTGCATGTTCTCTCTCATACGCCCATCGCTAGCTAATTATATATAAATAAATTGGAGCCTCTTTCTCTACCAAATAGCAGTCACGAGTCCAAGATTAATAAACATGGAGAATGGAACTCTCAACCATGGTGTGGACACGGGTTCAACCATCACCATCAAAGGCATTCTTAGCCTGTTAATGCAAAATATTGAAGAACAAACTAGTAAAAAGAGGGTGATTTCTCTGGGCATGGGTGACCCTTCTGCTTATTCCTGCTTTCACACTACCCATGTTGCTCAAGAGGCTGTTGTTGATGCTCTCCAATCTGACAAGTTCAATGGTTATGCACCAACTGTTGGTCTTCCTCAAACTAGAAGGTAATTCTTATTCTTTTAGAGTATTTCCTTTTTCAATTTTTGTTGTAATTTTCTGGTTTCATGAATTTTTTCGAGCCCTCAACTTCTGAGTTTATCAAATATTGTTCCTAGTTTTCTTAAAAGTATAAACTTGGGGTTGTGGCTCTCCACTAGATTCGGGATTTTTGTGTGGCAGTTTCAATTTTGAGCTACTTTATCCATTAAAATATAACAGTTGCCGTTGATACTTCATAATTGCAATATTGTTGTCAATCGGTTCTTTTGGCTTTAAATTTAATTTTTTCCACAAGTAGAGTTCAAAGTTCATAAGAAAATGTAATCTGGGTGTCTGACAACTTCTCTTTGATATTGGGTTTTTTTTTTTTTTTTTTTTTCCAAATGTGTTCACATTTCTTAGTTAATGTTTACTTGTGCTTTCAAACTATGACTTCTGCTACCAATTTTCAGTATAACATTGTACTAATATGTTTTGAAATTCATCTAATTACATTGAATTTGCGTATTATTTCTTACTGTTTTGAGGAAGTTATATAGAAAAACTTCGCTTTTCATTACCTTCTTCAGTTCTTCTCAACTAATCATTTAATTCTTTAAAACTGCAGTTAATTTAGAAGTAACAATCTGGGTTTGATTCTTATATATTAGTGCCACAGTTGAAATTTAAAACTGATTGAGCCTATTTCTTTTTGCAAAGTTATTTGAGCCTGTTTCAATCAGCTCTAATTACTTATCTGTTTGGAGTTGCAATCAAAAGTAGTTTAAAATACTATTTTGGATAGGTTTGTTTATCCTAGCTTCTATTTCAAAAGTTTTTATAATAGCAGTCTGTGTCACTACTGCTTTCTCTCTCACCTTTTGGTATTTTTTTTTCTTGAGGTGGATGTGCGTCTTCTTCTCTATTTTTCTAATTTAATAAATTTTTAGAATTTTTGTTTTGTCCATTGAATTAAAGCACTACATGATGAAAGTATCCTTGTTCTTCCTTTAAACCTTCAACTTCGATGCAGGCACGATTCATTCCAGAGAAATATGTCTTCTGAATAAATAAATGTATGAGTTTGTACTAATTAGATATGTCTATGAATAATAGCAAATTATGTAATACTCTTGTCAGTTAACGTTATCTCTATCCCAATCTGATCCCGCAAACCACTATTAGAGCTAGAGTAATTGATAAATTACCGACATTTTAAATGGGAGGTAGTGTGGAGACAAAAATCGAACTTAGGATCTCCTGCTTTGATAACATGAAAAAGTATCAGTTGATCCAAAAGTTTTAAGCTGTTAGATAATAGTGAATTTAACAATATATCAGTTATGAATTTTCTTCAGTAATTTTCTTCTATTTTAAAATGAACAGAGCAATTGCTGAATATTTGTCTCGTGATCTTCCATACAAGTTATCATCTGATGATGTTTTTATCACCTCTGGTTGCACACAAGCCATTGATGTTTCGCTGGCAATGCTTGCCCACCCTGGTGCAAATATCTTGCTTCCAAGGCCAGGCTTCCCAATTTATGAACTTTGTGCCGGATTTAGGCACCTTGAAGTTCGGTACATTGATCTTCTCCCTGATAAAGGCTGGGAGGTTGATCTTGATGCTGTTGATGTTCTTGCAGATCAGAACACTGTTGCATTGGTAGTTATAAACCCTGGGAATCCTTGTGGAAATGTATACAGTTTTGAACATCTAAAGAAGGTCAGTAGTCCAGGATATGGCTTCAAGTGCCACAAAATTTTGTACATAAGGTGACTATAAATAGTTGGCATTATATAAAGATTTGATGTTATTAATTGTTTGTGTACTTCACCTAGATCGCAGAAACTGCAAAAAAGAATAAAATTCTTATAATTGCTGACGAAGTATATGGGCACCTTGCTTTTGGGAAAAATCCATTTGTGCCAATGGGAGTTTTTGGATCCGAAGTTCCTGTTCTCACACTTGGGTCTCTATCAAAGAGATGGATAGTTCCTGGATGGCGACTTGGTTGGTTTGTGACAAGTGATCCAAGTGGCATGTATCGGGAGCCCAAGGTTCTCTCTCTCTCTCTCTCTCTCTCTCTCACTCATGTGTGAAATTCTCATTGTATACCTTCAATAATGCTTTGTAAATCTTTTCACTGATGGATTCCGTTGTCTAAAAGTGATTTAGAGATGTAAACTGCTCTAGAAAATATGTTTTTGTTTGGCTAGCATGGTTTTCCTCCCACAACATTTCACGGCAATGCATTATAGCTGTATATGGAATGTCCTAAAGATTAATTAATCTTGAACACAATTTTTTTTGTTTCTGTTTCATTTGTTTTTTCAAAAATTCTCATTTACATTAATCAAAATTCTTTATTTATGGTGCAACCAAGGGCTTTAATTATTAAAAAGATATGGAATAACCAGCTTTGGGCTTTTGACTTCTGATCATCTGGATAACTGTGGTCCAATATGTACTGCTGATTATAAACTGTTCATGATTTTCATATCATACAATTTACATTGAATCTTTTTGTTGCTAAACCATCTTACTACTTTTTTTTCCCCTCAGACTGTCGAGCGTATTAAGAAGTATTTTGATATTCTGGGGGGCCCTGCAACCTTCATTCAGGTTTATCTTTTTTTATTTTTTTATTATTTTATATATTCTTGTTTTGAATTTCTAGGATGAAAGCATACATTGTTTTCTTTTTCATTGATAGAATTTCTTTCATTAAGATGATGTAGCTCATAGCTTCTCCAATTGAAATTAATTATTCATACATAGTTGCAAACTGAATTTTTGCCACAGTATCAACAAATATGCTGAACTTGAGGTAGAAAAAGTTCTATGGTGCTGCCACTTCTTGGTTAATGCATGAACAAGTATTTGACCTGTGATGATAAGTTGGGAATTGATTCTTCTGCCTTGAAATGTCTAAACTTTTATCTTTAACTGAAAACATGTAGCTGCTGATTTTCTTTGTGCCTATAATCCATCTACTTATTCATATTTTGGCGTGTTAGGCAGCGGTTCCCCGCATCCTTGAGCAAACTGATGAGGCTTTCTTCAAGAAAACTATTAATTTGCTAGAGCATGCATCAGATATTCTCTGTGATACCATAAAGGAGATCCCTTGCATTACTTGTCCACTAAAACCTGAGGGATCTATGGCAATAATGGTGAGATTGCAACTTTGCAGTTATCTTTGTGCTTAAAATAATGGATTCATAGAGATATGTGGTTGCCTTTTTATTTATTACATATGTTGCAGGTGAAATTGAATATTTCGTTACTGGAAGACATCAGTGATGATATTGATTTCTGTTTCAAGCTGGCCAAAGAGGAATCAGTTGTCATTCTTCCAGGTATGACTTGATACATTCATTGTGTATTTATTAGTTTAAAAATTTTTCTTATTTCCTTAGGAAATCCATTTTCAGTTGCTGAAACAAAATCTCCTTGTGCTGCATCTGCTGCATTTTCTAATGTGGGAGAAATGGTCCTGTTGTTTTCCAGGAAACCTTATTCTTTCCTTCAACTAAACTCAAATTCTATCCCCTATATTATAAAGGATGATGGACTTAAAAACCTGAGATTTTATGAACCTCTAAACTCTTCCACATTCCCAACTACGTAATTTCAATTCTGATTACTTCCATTCTCAATAAGGTGTATACATGAGGCTAGTATGAGATTCCCACATTCTCATTACATTTCATTTTCCACATCTTGTTATAAAAAGGTGCATTATCTCATGCTTGCTTCTGGACCAAAAATGGAGTCCATCAATAGCTATATTTATGTCAAGTTAAAGTTTATATGTACTTTCAATTAACTTCATTAATGTTCTTTTCAAATATTATTTGAAGTTCTGAATATCAAGGATCTTTCCCAAATCACATACTTAACAAGGTTGTCCAAAGTTCCCATTTGTTGAAGATGTTACGGTAATTCTAATTACTACTTATTTTTCTGAAGAAATTTGACTTAATATCACTCATTTTAGCATCCAGGAACCCAATAAAAAGCTGATTACACTATCATTAAAGCTTAACATACATTTATGCAAATGAGCATGTGGGACATACTCACAGAGATGGAATGCACATCATATAGTTGAGCAACTTATCAAAAGTTATGATCAAGAATTTCTGTGAGAAACAGGGCATATCAAGCATTCGCAGAATGCATTCAATTGGCATTTCTATTTTAAAATATTGTTTATCCTAGAGAGAAAACATCACTGAGTTTTCATATAACCTTTTAGTACAACAAAAGTAATTGTCTTATGTTCAGTTTCCTAGGAATTCATTACATTTTTAAGTGTAGTACGCTAACTAGAAGCTCTAAGTAACTACTAACAAATGGATCTAACCGTTTTTTTTTTTTTTTTTCAGGAACTGCTGTGGGGCTAAAAAATTGGGTTCGTATTACTTTTGCTGTTGATTCTTCTTTTCTTGAAGAAGGTTTAAGAAGGACGAAATCCTTTTGTCAAAGACATGCAAAACAGTTACTAAGATACTAAACCATTGAAGTCAATAAAGTGTGATGCTCAAGTCATTGATCTTGTGACTTGTCATTAAAATTTCTCCCAAAATTTCCTGACATTATTTTGTTATACACTTACACAGGGCAAAGTTAATCAGTAAAAATATATCAGATATTGTTGACATTTATGTAAAGTGTAAACTGTCTCCTTAGAAGTTGTACATCACATTGCTTCAGTTATAATAATCAATATGCTATATTATTGATTCTAATACATGA
Source organism: Castanea sativa (assembly GCF_040712315.1). Classification (NCBI taxonomy): domain Eukaryota; kingdom Viridiplantae; phylum Streptophyta; class Magnoliopsida; order Fagales; family Fagaceae; genus Castanea; species Castanea sativa. Next base: position 22,491,639 of record NC_134018.1, read on the forward strand.
TGTGCCAAATCTTGCTCACTTGTTACGTGATTAGTATTCACTTCAAGCTAAAAGAAAAAAGTTACATTTACATGCATGATCGTGTACAACAATTCTTTGCCAGTACAGTGATCTCCATGGATTTTTTTCTCCATTCCTCTTCTTTCTTAGGTGATTAGGTAGAATTTGAGCTGCATTGTCCACTCCATAGTAGCCATCTGTATTAGCTAGGAGGTTGTGTTTTTGTCAAAGCTTCTTCAATGTTGGTAACTAGCTAGAGCCCCTTTGATGCCAAATATAGGTATGCTAGTTACTTTTGAACTTTTGCAAGGATAGCTAGTTTCTTTGAAAATAGAAAATATGTTGAGTATGTAAGAGTTCTTTCAAAGAAAATGTCACAAATGATGTTCCTTGTGTTTTGAGAGAGATTGCTGATTGAAAATGTCCATTTCTAGTTATTTGAAATAGGATTTATCAGAAGTGTGTGTGTGTGTGTGTATCAAATTTAAATATGGAGAAAACACAGTTTTTGGAACTACTTTTTAATAGTCCTATTTCACATCAACTGAAAATGGACTTTTTGAAATGGGTAATTTGAGGTCTGTTTTTAGGAAAATAAATATTTATAATCACTTATGCCAAGTGGAAATATTTGGCAAAAAAGACGATATTTATAAATGGTAGTTATTAACTATAAGTAACCATCTCCTCCTTGATTTGTAGGGTATCTATTGCCTAAAAACGGAAGACATGATTATACAAAAAAAATCTCCAACATCATCCATAAATGTAGACCTCTATCAAAGAGATCAATCCATGCTTGTAGGGATGTTGTTGCCCCTCGCATCGCATGACTATCAATGTAGGCAAGTAGGCATTGGGCTTTGTTAATTTAGGCTTGTAATTCCCTTTGCACTTGTGTTCTTATTTAATTAAGTGAGTTGTAATATTTACATTTCTTGTCTGATCATCTGTGCACTTTATTTTTTCATTCTCATCTTAAACTCATGCATTTTTCAAAAAGTTCTATTAAGATAGGCGTTACCAAACCCATATCCTCTTTATCCAAGTTGAATAAGTGTTTTTGAGTGATTTCCAATCAAAAGCAACATAAAATCTAGTTTGTACTCAAGCACAATCTTTTTACTTTTTTTCCTCCTTTCTTTTAGATTGAAGAGCAATGCTAGTTCCATATGAATATATCTCAATTTAAATCGAACAATAAGAGAGTATTGTGCAATCAGAAGAGGTTTCATCATATCAGCGTCAAGCCTAATTAAATATAAACATGTTTTTTTTTTAAGCTTAAGAATAGTCTAATAACAGTGTGAACTTTGGTGCCTATAATTTCACTTACGTGTTCAGCATATATTAATGGGGTGTGTAACTGTGTTCTAAGACCTGCATCAGGGAAGAAAGACTTTACTCAGACTTCAAAAACTGTTTTTCTTACCCTAGTTTCCGCAAGTCTGATAATTTTCTAAAATGACAAAATTTGAAGAATTCTAGAATCAAGTTTTACTCAAAAAATTAGAAGTAGCAAAGGCTTAAAAGCCACGTACCTTTTAAAAAAAAAAGACCGAGAACTTTTATTCAAGAAACAAAAAGTATGTCAAGTGATCCAACACAAGCAACAAGCTACATAGTTGACATTCAGGCTGAAGGGGATAAAAATAGTAAGTGGATGGAGACAGTGAGGACGGATCGACACCATGAGTAACCCAGCTATGACGGTTGGGTGTTGCTGAATGTCCGTCTTGTATAAATTAATTATGGATGCCACGTGGCACGTCGTTTGATATATTTCAGATAAGCTTTTGCTTTATCCCCACGCAAACGTGTATATTTGGACTTCTTGCGACGCACGTTTGGGAAGTCCCCTATATGGAAAGGAACTTGAGAAGGAAGTTGTATCCTAAAAGAAAGGTAATTCTACTCAATATAAATACCCCAGAAACCCTAGGTATGAAGGTACGCATAATATTCTTAACTCTGGCACTCTAGGGTTAAAGGAAGGAGATTCTAACTTGACCTTCGGAGGGTATTTGGCCGACACCACACCGGTGCTCTCTTTTAGGTCCTTTGCTTTCTTTTTGCAGATATTGCTTTCGTTCGAGGAGCGCTTGCAACTCACTGGTGATATTTTCGACATCATCAGTTGGCGCCGTCTGTGGGAAATAGAGGAAGAAAATCTTCTGATTATTTTTAGCCTCGCTCTATCCCTGAGACAAAGAGTTGCATGGCACTCACCCGATCGATGGCGACGAACAACAATCAAGGCGACGAACCACGTACCACCGCTTTGGAAAGGCAGGTCCAAACGCTTGCGGCGGCGGTTGAGCGCCTCACTAAGCAGAATCATGATTTGGAAGAACAGTTGCGGCAAATAACCGCAAATCAGAGTGCACCACAGGAAGATCAGGAGGGCGCTAGCCCCGAAGGAAGGAACGCGGAAAGACCTGAGGGCAGCAACGCTCCGACTAGACCCGAGCGACAAGAAACCAATCCACCACTTGCTTTAGACACAGTGCCGACTCACATAGCCACCGAGATGCAGGAGATGAGGGAACGTATGGATGCCATGATGAACGCCCTTAAGGGACGGGTATCCAGCAATCTGGACGACCTAGTCCATAGAACGGATTCACCATTCACGGCGTTGGTGAATTCATGCCCCGTCCCTTCAAAGTTCAAAATGCCCCATGTGGAAAATTATGACGGATCCAAGGACCCGTTGGATCACCTGGAGTCTTTCAGAACACTGATGCATCTTCAGGGTGTACCGGACGAAATCATGTGCGAGCTTTCCTCACCACTTTGAAAGGGCTGCGAGGGATTGGTACAGCAAGTTGACGCCTAATTCCATCGGCACTTTTAAGGAATTAGGAGCGCAGTTTGTGTCACACTTCATTGGAAGTCATCGACACAAGAGGTCTATTGCATGCATACTGGGAATTAAACAACGAGAAGGTGAGACATTGAGGTCTTATATAGCCCGCTTCAATAAGGAATCCCTCTCGATAGACGAGGCCGACGACAAGACACTTGTGGCGGCATTCACAAACGGGTTACAAGAGGGTAAGTTCTTATTTTCCCTATGTAAGAATGACCCAAAGACTATGTCCGATGTCTATTACAGGGCGACGAAGTATATGAATGCGGAGGATGCCATACTGGCGAGAGACGACTATAAACCAAAGAAAAGGGAGAGAGAGGAAGATATGAAACCAGATAACGGACGAAAAGCGGCTAGAACCAGAGATCGACGAGAAGACCGGAGACCCAAACCACCTTCAGGGAGGTTTACAAGTTTCACCCCCCTCATAGCCCCAATTGACCAAGTGCTTATGCAAATCAAAGATGAAGGAAGCTTGACATTCCCGGGTAAGTTAAAGGGAGATCCGAACAAAAGGCCAAGAGATAGATATTGCCGCTTTCACCGTGACCACGGCCATGATACGACGGAATGTTATGACTTGAAACAACAGATCGAAGCCCTTATAAGGCAGGGAAGGTTGCAAAGGTTCGTGAGGAAGGAAAAAGCTGATCAGCCCCAGGAACAGAACCCTAGACGGGAAAACGAGCGTCCCAGACCACCGGTGGCAGACATACGGATGATAATGGGGGGCAACGCTTCAGTAGGATCGTCCAAGAAGGCCAGAAAGACTTATTTGCGGACGGTGCAAAGTGTCCAGTCGACGGGACCTTCATTAGAAAGAATACGGCGGAACGACTCCAGTATCGAGTTTTTTGAAGACGAGGCCCGGCGTCTTCACCACCCCCATGACGACGCACTTGTGGTCAGTATACAGGTAGGAGACTTCAACGTCCACCGAGTTCTAGTAGACAACGGGAGCTCAGCAGATATCCTTTACTATCCGGCGTTCCAGCAAATGGGGATTGCAAAGGAGCGCTTGATCCCGGCGTCCGCGCCCCTCGTTGGCTTTGGGGGAACCCGGGTCCATCCTTTAGGATCCGTCACGCTGGCGGTGACGGTAGGAGACTACCCACAACAGATAACTAAAAATATCTCCTTTCTAGTGGTTGATTGTTCCTCAGCATACAACGCCATACTCGGACGACCTATACTCAACGCATGGAAAGCCATCACTTCAACCTACCATCTGATGATCAAGTTTCCCACTGAACATGGGGTTGGAGAACTACGCGGAAATCAAGTAACTGCAAGGGAATGCTACGTGGCCATGATGGAGATGGATGACCATGTACAGACAATGAGCATCGAAGAACAGAGAATAATGGCAGAACCCGTGGAGACATTGGAAGAAGTCCAACTAGATGATTCAAGGCCTGATCGAACCACCAGGATAGGGACCTCGGTCGACCAACTGATTCGACATACGCTTCTAATGTTCCTTAAAGAAAACCAAGATGTGTTCGCATGGAGCCATGACGACATGCCGGGAATAGATCCAGCCGTCATAGTTCATAAATTGAATGTATCACCTTCCTTCCCCCCAGTCCGACAAAAGAAACGCGTGTTTGCCCCTGAGCGGGATCGAGCCGCAGCAGAGGAAGTGCGAAGCTACGAGAAGCGGACTTCATACGAGAAGTGTACTACCCGCATCGGGCCGGCGAATGTGGTAATGGTCAAAAAGTCAAATGGGAAGTGGAGAATGTGCGTTGACTTCACGGATCTGAACAAAGCATGCCCTAAAGACAGTTACCCGCTCCCACGGATTGACGCTTTAGTCGACTCAACCGCAAAACATGAGTTGTTGAGCTTCATGGACGCCTTCTCGGGGTACAACCAGATTAAGTTGGAGAAGACAGATCAAGAGAAGACATCATTCGTGACGAGTCAAGGGCTTTTTTGCTACAAGGTAATGCCATTCGGGCTCAAGAATGCAGGAGCCACATACCAACGATTAATGAACAAGATGTTCGAGCACCAGATTGGCCGGAACGTCCAAGTCTACGTAGATGACATGTTGGTAAAAAGCGTAAAAGCGTCGGATCATCTGAGGGACCTCCAGGAGACTTTTGACACTCTTCGAACGTACAAAATGAAGCTGAACCCAAGCAAATGCGCATTCGGAGTAACTGCTGGAAAGTTCTTAGGGTTCATGGTGTCCCAGCGGGGCATTGAGGTCAACCCCGAAAAAGTGAAAGCAATTATGGATCTATCCCCTCCAAGGACGGTGAAGGAAGTGCAAAGCCTGACGGGAAAGATAGCAGCCTTAAATAGATTCGTATCAAGAGCAACAGACAAGTGTCTCCCTTTCTTTAGAACGCTAAGGAAATCTTTTGAGTGGACGGACGGCGCAAAGGGCATTTGAAGAGTTGAAGGCATATCCGTCCGCCCCGCCATTACTTAGCCCGTCTACGCCGGGGGAGGAATTATTCCCGTATCTTGCCGTCTCATCGGCGGCGGTAAGTGCGGCTCTCATTAGAGAGGAAGGGAAGGTCCGAAGCCCGTGTACTTTGTGAGCCGGCGCTGCGAGGCGCCGAGGAGAGGTACCCACGGATAGAGAAACTCGCCTTCGCACTTGTAACTGCAGCTCGAAAACTGAAGCCGTATTTTCAAGCACACACAATAACAATCCTGACGGATCAGCCATTGCGGAGAGCAATGCACAATCCTGAAACCGCCGGACGAATGGCTTTGTGGGCTATCGAGCTAAGCGAGTACGATATCCAATACCAGCCACGAACAGTGTGAAAGGACAAATATTGGCGTACTTCATTGCGGAATTCACTACACATGAGGAGCAGGGGGCGAGAAGAGACGCCTACATGGAGAATTCACATAGACGGATCCTCCAATAAGCATGCGGGAGGAATCGGAGTTGTACTCCATACCCCGGAAGGAGATAAAATTGAATCTATGATCCGTCTGGAATTCCCTGCTACGAATAATGAAGCGGAGTATGAGGCCCTGGTAGCGGGATTGGAGCTCGCGATAGCAGCTGGGGCCAGGAAGGCAATGGTCTACTCCGATTCCCAAATCGTAGCTAGCCAAGTTGATGGGAGTTATGATTGTAGGAATGAACGAATGAGAAGGTATCTCGAAGAAGTGAAGGGTCGGACGAGTGCCCTCCAATTCACGATAACTCAGATACCGAGAGAAGAGAATCAAGAAGCGGATCGACTCGCAAAGGCTGCTTCGGCCGAACCTATGGTCGTCCCAGAGCAGGTATTGTCCTTCGTCCAATATTCATCGTTACTAGATAATGTTCGAGTGCGGGAATTAACCACCGGAGAGGGTTGGACGGTTCCAATCGTGGCGTACCTCAAGGACGGCAAGCTTCCAGCCATGACGTAAGAATCTAGGATATTGAAGGTTAGGGCTGACCGATTCATGCGATCAAAGGCATCCTCTACAAAAGAGGATTCTCCCGACCTTATCTAAGATGCAGGCCATGACGAAGCAGACTACGTAATGAGGGAAGTTCATGAAGGGATCTGTGGAAACCACTCAGGATCAAGATCACTGGTACACAAACTACTCCGGGCAGGGTATTACTGGCCGACAATGCGAAGGATGCCCATATGTACGTAAGAGCTCGCGATAAGTGTCAACGATTCGGCAACCTTATCAGGCAGCCAACGGAGGAACTCACACCCATGATGGCCCCATGGCCATTCGCACAATGGGGGTTAGACATCATGGGTCCATTTCCAATAGCGGCAAGACAACTGAAGTTCTTGGTGGTTGGTATCGACTACTTCACCAAGTGGGTGGAAGCAGAAGCTCTTGCTACTATCACGGAGAAAAATATTCGCAGCTTTGTATGGAGAAATATTGTTTGCCGATATGGGATCCCGAGAGTGCTCGTGTCAGACAACGGGAAGCAATTCGACAACGATGCGTTCCGAGATTTTTGTTCTCAGCTGGGAATCAAGAATCACTACTCGTCGCCCGCTCATCCACAGGCCAACGGACAAGTTGAAGTCACGAACCGGTCCTTGTTAAAAATCATCAAGACCCGGCTCGAGGGGGCAAAGGGCATATGGCCGGACGAACTACCAAGTGTCCTATGGGCGTACAGAACAACGGCAAGGACGCCAACGGGAGAGACACCGTTTCGATTGGCGTTTGGTGTAGAAGCCCTCATACCAGTAGAAGTGGGATTGACGAGCTACCGCGTGGAAAGTTATGACGAGAGTAAGAATTCTGAAGCATTACGTCTAGAGCTTGACCTTGTTGATGAAATTAGGGCAACAGCGGCCGAAAGACTGGCGCGGTACCAGGACATGATGGCAAAACATTACAACTCTAAGGTTCGGCACCGGGACTTCAAAGTTGGAGATCTAGTGTTGCGTAAAGTGCTTGGCGCTACGAAAGATGCATCCCTGGGAAAGCTGGGTCCCAACTGGGAAGGTCCGTACCGAATCATCTCATGGCGCAGGAAAGGAACGTACTACTTGGAGACATTAGACGGAAAGAAGTTAGGCCACCCCTGGAACACGGAGCACCTGAAGAAGTACTACCAATAGTGCAGCAGTCACAATACCTACTGCCTTACTTTTCAGTTTAAATGTTATGGCTTTTTACTTCTTAGAGCTGAGTTTTTCTTTTTCATGAACAATTTGGTTTATTGAAACTTATGAGAGGAATTTTTTATACATGCTGATGAAAGTCTACAATAAAATCTACAAGTCCACAAAGTGGACGGATCACCCACAGGGTGAAAAACCTAACGTCCACAAAGTGGACGGATCACCCACAGGGTGAAAAACCTAAAGTCCACAAAGTGGACGGATCACCCACAGGGTGAGAAATCTACAAGTCCACAAAGTGGACGGATCACCAAAAAGGGTGAAAATCTACAAGTCCACAAAGTGGACGGATCACCAAAAGGGTGAAAATCTACAAGTCCACAAAGTGGACGGAACACCCAAAGGGTGAGAAATCTACAAGTCCACAAAGTGGACGGATCACCCACAGGGTGAGAAACCTACAAGTCCACGGAGTGGACGGATCACCCACAGGGTGAGAAACTCACAAGTCCACAAAGTGGACGGATCACCCAAAGGGTGAGAAACTTACGAGTCCACAAAGTGGACGGATCACCCAAAGGGTGAAAAACCTAAAGTCCACAAAGAGGACGGATCACCCACAGGGTGAGAAACCTACACGTCCACAAAGTGGACGGATCACCCAAAGAGTAAAAGAAATCTCGTTCACAAAATAAACGGTTAGCAAAAACACATTTGAAAGGCCATTCATCAAGTGGACGGGTTAACTGAAAGCACGACGGATAATGAGCAAGCAACATGCAATAAAAGATTCGACAAATCAAAGTTTAAATTACAAATGACGGATTAAATAAAGTTCTCTTACAACGGTAAAAATATTTACAAAAAAGCAAGTGTCCTATTCATTCTTAGGAGGAGAGTTCTCGACCATTGGACCGTCATTTGGCTGGCTGGGAGGTGGAACTTCGCCTTCGTCGGCTGGAGCAGTGACGGCAAACACTTCTTCGTACTTTCCGAACGGACGGATTGTGCAAGCGTTTGCCCTTGAGCATCAATAGATATATGGGATACGTCCAGATCAGGGTACGATGACTTCACCTGACGGATGGCGTCATCGAACCCGTCAGCAAAGGAGCTCCCTAGCTCCGTCAGAAGGAGTTCGAATCCCGATATTCTAGAACGGCAATCTCTTTTGCGTTGTGAAGCTTGGATGTTGTCTCCGTCACCGCTTCTCCTTGTCCTTCAATATCTCACGAAGATGCCCGTTCTCTTTTTCCACCTCCTCTCCGACCTCGCTCCGAATATTTGAGCTTTCGTCCATGTTGATCTTGTAGGTCTTCAACTCGTGCAGCTCATCCTCCATCGTCCGGCTTTTCTTTCTCGGACGGTCCATGGATGTCTCATGATTGAGACAACGGCCATGGAGCCCTTTCATCATCACCATGGCTCTGGAAGCAAAATACAACGTTATGACGGATGTGAAGGAACTTAGTAACAATATTAGACGGATTCAAAATTACCCGTGCAAGGGTGAAAAGACCCGTCTCACCCATAGCTTCCGTTGAATGGTTGCCGAGGTCCGCATAGTCGTCACCGTCGGCATAGACGACATCTTCTCAAGGGCATAGCTAGAATCCTCCCGGAAGAGAACGGGTGGTTTCTCCTCGGAGGTTGCTGGGCCTTTCATCAAGCCTTTGCCTTTTCCATGCTTGACGCCCGTCTTCTCTGCCTTTAAAGCCACGACGGGCTCGGTGGAGGTCTTTTGCTTCTTGGGAGGACGGTCCGTTTTTTCAACTTGAATCCGTTTTGACGGTACAGGTGGGACCGTCCCCTTTGTTTGACCTCCCTCTTGCTTTTTCTTCGCCGCCTGTTGTTTAATGAATGCTTTCCTCTGGCGGCGTCCATCTCTGTAAATCAAAGACGGATGAGAGAGAAGATAAAAAAGTAAAACGAGAAGAATTACAGACGGGTATAATTTTGATGAACTTACGTTTTCGAATTCTGTTATCGTATTGACGGGCAGCGGATGAAGGTTCTGGTCCGTCACAATACCAGTGAAGCGTATCGAGTGTGACGAGTTGAGCCCAAGTCCTCTCTTGCAGTTTTGTTTTGTTGAAGATTTTCTCCGTAAAACTCCACTGCTCCAAGTCAACCTGTGGACGGTCCCGCGCTGCAATAAAGGACGGTTAAGCCTAAAAGAAAAAAATGAAAATAAAAAAGACTGGACGGAAGCAAAAGGGATACACATACCCGACGGAGGCATTATGCCCCATGTTGTGTCGACGGGCATATTAGTTACATCTCCTGGATGACACATCCATTCGTCCCCTTCTAAAAAGAAGTAACGGCTCTTCCAGTCTCTGTTCGAGTCTGGAGTGTCACTGACGAGCCTCAATAAAGGACTTCTAGCTGCGAAGCTATACATCCCCTTGGACTTAACAATCTCTGTCGGACGGTAACAATGGAAAAATTCTTCCACCGTCAACCTTCTGGAACCGTCAGACATTGCCCCGTATAAAACCTCAACCCCAATGAACACTCTCCAGGCATTGGGGGAGATTTGGGTGATGGACAGACCAAGGTATTGAAGAAGTCGACGGTGAAGAGAACTTAATGGAAATCTGAGCCCCGCCTTTAAAGCTTGCTCGTAGATCCCAACACCGTCTACTCCCTTGTAGTAGCATTTCTCTGATTTTTTGGGAAGACGCAGACGGATGTTATCCGGTATTTGATACTTGGTCCTAAGTAAGTTGAGTTGGGATTCAGTCATGGACGACCTAAAATCATTTACCGTCCGGTAGAGGCAAGATGACGAATTCCCTAAGGCCATCCGGGCCAATTATTGACTGGACGGGGGGATCAACGCCGTCCAAACTACTACTGGACGACTCTGAACTCTCTGTCTCTATACCACCGTCAAGGGAAGAAGAGGTACTTGACGAATTCCTCTCTTCACTTGAAGTGTCAGGATCTCTTGGACCTGACGGAAACTTTTCATCGTAGCCCGCCCCCTCGCGGGCAAACGACTGGTTACTTGACGCACTAGACATTACCTACATTTATGACGGTATAACCTAAGATACCGACGGTTCTAAAGAAAGTGCATATACTTAAAACAATGAAATTCAAAGAAAGACGGAGAAATGTTTGTAATACATACCGGATTGAGACGGTTTCTGACGAAGAACGACGGACGGATCTGTTGAGATGGCAGGAAGGCACGATAGTTGTGACGGTTGTGCTCTGCTCACAAGTTTCTGATATGAAGATGAAATGAGGAGAGAAAAATCTGGCTTTTTATAGAACAGAGGGCACGGAATACGAAGCGACGCCTCGTTTTGGGGAAATATCCAATCCACGAGGGCCACGTGCTCTTCGTCAGAAGTACGGGCCACGTGTCATCCGTCATGGTATGCCAAGGCCGTCCCCTTTTAATACATTGCTTTTAGTCATTCCATGGATCCGTCAGATTATAAGGACGGATCCAAGGACTGAAGGGGGCAACTGAAGGGGATAAAAATAGTAAGTGGATGGAGACAGTGAGGACGGATCGACACCATGAGTAACCCAGCTATGACGGTTGGGTGTTGCTGAATGTCCGTCTTGTATAAATTAATTATGGATGCCACGTGGCACGTCGTTTGATATATTTCAGATAAGCTTTTGCTTTATCCCCACGCAAACGTGTATATTTGGACTTCTTGCGACGCACGTTTGGGAAGTCCCCTATATGGAAAGGAACTTGAGAAGGAAGTTGTATCCTAAAAGAAAGGTAATTCTACTCAATATAAATACCCCAGAAACCCTAGGTATGAAGGTACGCATAATATTCTTAACTCTGGCACTCTAGGGTTAAAGGAAGGAGATTCTAACTTGACCTTCGGAGGGTATTTGGCCGACACCACACCGGTGCTCTCTTTTAGGTCCTTTGCTTTCTTTTTGCAGATATTGCTTTCGTTCGAGGAGCGCTTGCAACTCACTGGTGATATTTTCGACATCATCACAGGCTAAAGGGGCATCTCTTCTCTTACTACAGAAAATGCAGTTGAAGAGAGTTTCTAATGCCTTTTTTTTTTTTTGAGAAGTGTTTCTAATGCCTTTTCAATTAGACATTTTTTATAATATCTCTTAAGGACTCCTTTTTTGGGCCTTGACAGAGGGCTTATTGGTCCAAATTCAATTTCACAAGCCCAATAAATCAACAAACGAGACGAGGCGACAAGCTCAGGCCAACTAACCCAATATTTCTAACGAACAACTTGAGCTTTAAGAGCCCCAAAGGCTTGACTCTTTTTTTTTTTTTAAAAGGAAGTCTGTAACTTTTATCCGATAGAAGGTACTAGTCTCAATTATACATGGAATTTGTTCTAAACAAGTTACAAAAGTGTCGATGCCCTTGACGTGATCGTGGTGATGAACGAAAATATGTTATAGTCTGTTAGCTTGTCTACCTGCAGAATTTTGAAAGACAAGTACTGCCACCAGAGATGAAGAATACCGTAAATTACATTGAAAATGGTGGGTTTGTATGCTTTACCCCCCCCCCCCCCCCCAAATCCTAAATGAAAAGGTAAGTAAGATATGCTGTTTATGAGTTTATATAAAATGGCATCCCCTTTGAGTTTAATCATAATTTGAAAAAGTGTGGACTTAGGATCTGTTTGGGATCCGCTTATTTTGCTGAAATTGAAAACTTTTTACTAGTAGATAAATGTAAAAGTTAGCTTAAATAGTACAGTGAGACTTATGAATAATACCAAAAAGTGGTGTTTGTTTGGCAAGATTATTTTTGCCAACTTATTTTACTATTCAGTTTATTTTTACTACTATTTATGGTCATACTGTACTTTTTGGTACTATTCATGAGTCCTGTACTATTTCAGTTAACTTTTACCTTTATAGTACTTTCAGCAAAAAATTTTCAGTTCAGCAAAATAAACGGATCCCAAATAGACTCTAATCCTCACCAAAAAAAAAAAAAAAAAAAATCCTCACTTATCTTTGGGAATGTCCTTTATATAAACCTTTATTCCATTGTGATTATTTGCAAAAATAAAATCCTCACTTTCTTTCAAAAAAAAGAAAAATTTATCTATACTGTATATATATTTTTTGGAACGTTTATATATATATATATATATATATTTTTTTTTTTTTTTTTTGTTGAGGAAGGAACGTTTATATTCTTGATTGTAAATAAAAAAAAATTAAGACCATATAAATTGACACAATTTGTACTACAATTGTTCACGTGACAGACTTTAAATAGTGGAGAAGAAATTGTAAGTTTATGTGAAAGTAATAAACAGTTTAACACGTAAAATAATTGTGACAATTTATGTGATATTTGCAATTAAAAAAAAAAGGTTTATATTTTATAGAGAGGATGGCGGAATTTAGCCAAAGAAAGACAAGACAGTACAGGCCACCTCCTTGGCTTTGACTATATGCTGAGGCTTCGATTCACGGCATTATACAGGCCCACGACCATATCACCAAATCCATAATGCTATGAACAAATTATTTTCTATTTTATAACAATTTTTTATTTGATACGCTAAATTCTTATTGGTTCTTATTTATTCACGATAGTTACTTACTAATAATAACCTCTCGCCACGTTAAGCCATCTGTAAAAATAGAATAGTACGTGTCTTTAGCATTTTCATAACCAGAAAGCAGAAAGAGCAAAAGACAAAAAAGTCAGTAACCGAATCAATCGTCGTGTACGTTTGTCAAGTAGGTTTTATTTATACCTCTGTTCTGCCAACCGCTGCAAAACAAACTGCAACCGGCTATGCAAAACAAAACAAGTGCATCCTCTTCACATTGCTACATACCTACTTTTCTAATTTGTAAAATATTACTACTTTATTTCCCAAATAACCAATCAACACGTTTCATCTTTTTGTCTCATTGATTATCTCACTCCCTGCTCTGCTCTGTTCTTATATCCCCACAAACTCATCCTCCTCACTCCTTATTCTTTTGAGTTATTTTTGTCTAAGCTTGAAGTCATGGAAAACAGCAGCTCTTATTCTGAACAGAAATCAGGTACTTCTTCATTCTCTTCTTGTTTTCTTCTTTTGTGGGTAATTTCTGATTTGTATGATTATGTCGATAACCCTTATAGTCAAGGCCTGATTCGTGTTGCTTTTATGTTTTTTTTGTTGTTGTGAAGATTCATTGGAGGCTGGAAATGGCAGTGAATTTAAAGTTCATGTGTTCTCATCATCATCTGAGGTGAGAATTCATAACTCTTTGCATCACTTGATACTATACAGTATTATCTTTTTCTGGGGTTTTTAATGCTTCTGCTCTTTATTTATTATTGTTTCGATGTCAATCTTTTAAATTTATTCATTTCTAGCACAAAAATATTATCTTGCATGATTTTAGGATAATGATAAAATACTCCCATATTTTTACATATATAGTGTGTTTCGGTAATTGGGAGTTTATAAAAGAAGGAAAGAAAAAGAAATAAACATATAGTTTTATTATTATAAAATGATAAATCTCATTTTCCCCCTCCCTAATGATCTGCTAGGATTAGTGGTTATATATTGTTAATGGGTTCAATTGGCTGAAATATAAAAACTGCGGAATAAGAGAAAATATTGGCATTGGTAATTGATCGAGTAAAAGAATCTCTATTTTAGACATAAAAACTCTTCATGTACAATTGAGGCGAGTGAAAATGGATGTGACTATATAGATCAAAGTTTTAATTGGATGACTACTATATTTTTGGATGGTAAATACTAATTTTGGGTCCTGACAATGTATAAGATTCCGCATATGTGAAGGCAGAAATTGCACTAGTCTACATCTAGTATATGGGATAGTTGCTCTGTAAGGGAGGAGGTGTATTTGTAGCTAAATAATTTTGACTATAGTGTTTAAAAAAAAGGGAATTTTTTCTTTTTAAAAAATTTGGAGAATTAAAAATGATATTCTCACTAGTAGTGGCTTAACAATTGTAAATTTTGGTCATGTAGCAGAATTTTGAGGAAGTTACCTTTGTCCCAACTGGTGTGGTTTTCTCTAGAAATTTAAAATATCTAATTTTAAGTTGGGAGTGCTGTTTTTCTGGTTCCAAAAGTATTCACCATGGTGAAACTAGCGCTAGATTCAACTTCATTCCCATCGTTTAACAGTTTATTGGAAATGTTTCTCAACTTTTTATTTGTCACATACTGAATCAGTTGCTTGAAAAGCTGCATGAGAAGTGGAGTTCAGTGAAAAAGCAACCATATCCAGCAATGTATTCAAGCACATTTGGAGGAATTATTCTTGATCCAGCCATGATGGTAATTCCAATTGATGATCACATGGTTCATCGAGGGCATGGTGTGTTTGACACGGCTATTATATTAAATGGGTAAGCATGATGTAGTTCTATTTGACATTTCTACTGACACATCTCTGTTAAGTTCTTAGTATAATGCAATCCTAAGCTTCTCTGTATCACATACGAGTCAGTGGCGGCTCCAGGAATTTTTCCAAGGGTGTTCCTAAAAAAAATTTTCAAATTTTTTTTTTTTGGTACGTAGTTTTCTCAGCAAATATTTGTCTATAATCCTAGCAAAAAAATAAACAATAAACTATAAATTTATTTAAAATATTAATAAAATTATTAATTATTGTTGTTTAGTTGTTTTATTAATTTGTTTGTCTTTTATAAACTATAATTTGTTATATTATTGTTTCATTAATTATAAAATTATTAATTGTTATTTAGCCTAACATAATTTAATTTGTTTGTTTTTTATAACATATTGGTTAATTAAATTATTATTTGTTATTTATTAATTGTTTTTTTCAATTAATTAAATTATTATTTATTAATTGTACATTACACTAAAAGAATAAGTCATGTGTACATTACACATTTCATGTGCTAATGTGCACATTACACTACTCATCAGATAAGCCTACCAATCAAAAAATTTCACAATCATAATTTTACAAATCACAATAACATTAACAATTAATATCCCACCAAACAGTTCAACACCAATACCAACACACACCAACCAACGGATAAGAATGAAGATAAAGCCAAAATGCCAAATTCAAAAAGTCAAAACATTATTAAAGTTAAACTCCACTCACTCACTGAGTGCTTCAGCCAATCACTCTTTTTTTTTTTTTTTTGAAAGGTGCTTCAGCCATAGCTCACAGTGTTCAGATAAAGACGAAAGTTAATAAAGAGAGAGAGAGTCATAAGATTATTTATTTCATTTCATATTTGAGAGAGAGAGAGAGAGAGAGAGAGAGAGAGAAAAAGAGAGAGAAATACCTGGGCCTATCTCCGTCTTCGATGTACGATTGCGAACTGCGACGGCGACGATGATTGAGCGACTGTGACTGGAACTGGGCTGATCTCCGTCTCCAATGCGATGAGGCTAGGGGCGACGATGTCCAATGAGGCTGAGCGACTGCGATTGGACTGGAGCTGGACCGATCTCCGTCTCCGATGCGATGAGGGGCGACGATGTCTGATGAGCGATTGCGCTGGAGCTGGGCCGATCTCCGATGCGATGAGGGGCGACTGGACCGATCTAACTTCTAAGGAGAGGCGCCGTTGCTCTGTTTTTTCTTTTTAGGTTTGTTTAGCTTTAGTGATTTTCTTCTCTTTTTTTGAGAAAAGCTTTAGTGATTTTTGATGTCTGATGTATTGAACTACTGATTTGAGGTTGCTGATCTGTATTGGGTTTTTTTTTTTTTAACTGTGGGTTTTCTTCCTCTCTAATTTGTTGGGCTTGCCGTGGGCTTGATGTTGGGCTTGCTAGTTGCCGTCCGTTGTTTTGCTCTGTTAGAATTTTTTTTTTTTTTTTTTGCTTGAAAGTAGAACAAATAATTTTTTATTTTTTTTTAAATTTGAGGGTGTTCCTCATTTTGATTGAGGGTGTTCCTATTTTTTTTTAAGGGTACAAAAAAAAAAAAAATTATTATATATATAAAAAAAAATTTCAAGTCAGGGTGTTCCTGGGAACACCCTGAGCATAACGTGGCGCCGCCACTGATACGAGTACAGTCGGAGCCATAATTATTGATTATTTTGATTCCTGCAGATTCCTCTATGAGCTGGATGCTCACTTGGACCGTTTCCTCAGATCGGCTTCTAATGCAAGGATCTCGTCTCCCTTTCCTCGGTCAACTCTTCGAAGCATTCTTGTGCAGCTGAGTGCAGCATCTCAGTGCAAGAAAGGAACTCTGAGGTACTGGTTAAGTGCAGGTCCTGGAGATTTCTTGCTTTCACCTGCAGGATGCCCAACATCTGCATTCTATGCTGTAGTCATAGATGAAGACTTTTCTCAGTGCAAAGAAGGGGTGAAAGTGGTGACATCCACTGTCCCCATGAAGGCACCTCAATTTGCAACAATGAAGAATGTAAACTACCTCCCTAATGTCCTTTCAAAGATGGAAGCTGAGGAGAAGGGAGCATTTGCTTCTATATGGGTTGATGAGGAAGGTTATATTGCTGAAGGCCCAAATGTAAATGTTGCTTTTATCAACCATGATAAGGAGCTTCTCTTGCCTTTGTTTGATAAGATCCTCAGTGGGTGCACTGCAAAAAGGCTTCTTGAACTTGCATCCAAGTTGGTCGAGCAGGGACGTCTAAAAGATGTGAGAAATACAAATTTAACTGTGGAGGAAGCAAAAGGTGCTGCTGAAATGATGTTTGTAGGAAGCACGCTACCTGTACTGCCTATCATCAGTTGGGATGAACAACCCGTTGGAGATGGTAAGATTAATCCCCTTTGCCATTCGTAGAATAGATGCATTTCAGATTCTTGCTACTAGAGATCATTCAAGGAACACCCCCCCCCCCCCCCCCTCCTACTGAATTTTCTTGTATAATATGATACATGGTATATAAAAAAACTGTATTGTTTCTGTTTATAGGAGTAGCCACTGGGCATTTGTTGTCTAAGGACTTTTATATTTGTTATTTTCTTACAGGGAAAGTGGGAGAATTAACAATGGCACTCTCGGATCTGCTTTGGGATGATATGGTAGCTGGACCTGAAGTACATAGGATACCTGTTCCCTACGTGCAGTCAAACCCAAGTATATCAAATTACAGAGGCTGAACTGAAAGAGTGGTTTCATCTTGTGCTCATTATTCTTATTGTTGCATGTTTTAGCAAAGGCATTCTTCATATCTGCCTTTAAAAAGAAGAAGTGTTTGTTTTCTGTATAAAATGTGAAGAAGTCTTGAATAAAACACTGGATTAGGCATCTTTGCCTTCTTGGAAATGACTATGGGAAGCAATTATCAAGGGGACGGAGGAGATTTCATATAAAGAGACCCCAGAATTAAGTGTCATTGTAGAAACAAATGTAAAACTAAGATGGATTTTTTTTTTAATAAAAAAAAAGCTTTATAAAATACTCGACATGTAAAAGTCCTTTACAAGAAAGTTTTCCTTGTTGCTTGCTTGCTAAGGAATTTAGTGATTTCCTTCTATAATTATGGCTTGCTCCCAGGTAATTGAACTCTTGTAGATATCCTGTAATTTTCTTTCAAACTTATATCTTCTAAGTTGACACTTCAACGTTGTTGTGGTGCAAACTAGAGAGAAGTGATATATCCAGAAATTTGTTTTTAGCAAGCTTAATTCATTTTTATTAATTCTGCTATTATATAATCAGTTTTGTTGTAACAGGCTTCGTGATGAGAAGTAACACACATTGATATTCAGCTGGTAAATAACACACATTGAAGTAACACACATTGGTTTCATCTTGAACATCCACAGCAGTGGAGCTAAAAATTTAGTTATTTGGCATCATAAAAAGTTACTTTATCTATTTTACCTACTCACATGCTGCAGTAGTGAATCTTTTTTAGCTTTCAACACAGTAAAATAATATATCTACTACAATAAAATAATATATCCATTACAATAAAATAATATATCAATACAATAAACAACAATCACAACCACCCGCAACTGCTACCACTGCTACTATCACCGCCGCCACCGCCATCGCCACCACTACCAACTCTTCCACTGTTGCCGCCCCCACCACTGCAATGATATATTTTTACTACTTCAATTTTTTTTTTGAGAAAATTTACTGCTTCAATTAAATATCCGTTCTTTATTTTTTCTTTATTATTTTTTATTATCTCTTTCTCTCTCTTCCTCTCTGTCTCTTTCTCTGAACCAAGATGAACCAACAAATGATCAAACTTCCACTCTTTCTTCTCAACTCAGCAAACCTACTGCCACCTAAACCCCCACATCACAACCTTGCCATAGCCACCTCCAAATCGTTAAGACCCACGTCTTGGCCGAGTCACCCTGCGTGGTCTGCAAGGAACAGTTCCAACTCGGATTCGAGGCTTGCGAAATGCCTTGCTCGGTTTGCTGGCATGAGTTATCGAGCGAGCGAGAGCAAGGTTAAGATTGCGGTTGAGGCGGAGGAGACGGTGGGATTGACGATTTGGAGGTTACGGGAGGTGGGTTTGTGGGTTGTGCCATGGGTTTGTGATCTTTCTCTCTACTCTAACCGATCTGCCATGGGTTTGTGTTTTTTGTTGGTTGTATGAAATTTGGACCGGCGTTGCTTCGATCTTTCTCTCTACTCTATCTCTATGGGTTTGTGTTTTGTGTTTTGTATTTTGTGATGTGGGTTTGGTGCATTGGCGTTGCTGGTGGTTCGATCTGGTATTTTTCTGGTGGCTGAGTGTCTGATTCGGTGGGTTTTATAGGCACCACCGCCGGCGAGCTGGTCTGCGAAGTAGAGGGGAGATGAGGTTTGCTGGAGAGAGAGAAAGAAAGAAGAAGAGAAAATATTATTTTAATCAGAGAAGAGAGAGAAGTTTAATAAAATATTATTATTTTTTTAGTTTCTTGCTACAGTGCACAACATAAATAGTTGTGCATTGTAGCAAGAAGCTAAAATTTTTTACCTTTAGCTCCATTGCTATAGTGTGGACTTTTGTGTTTTGGTAGAGCTAAAATAGCTATATAGCTATTTAGCTCCATTGCTGTGAGTGCTCTAAGCATTACATTGAGGGTTCGTTTGGATACAGCTGAAAGTTGAAAGCTGAAAACTGAAAACTGAAAACTGAAAACACTGTAGCGAAATAATTTTTAAATGTGTGAATAGTACCGTGGAACCTATTTTTAAGAAAAAAGTTGTTGAAAAGTGAGATTTGTGGGTCTGTGAACAGTGCACGGAACCCACTAGTAAGTAAAAAAGTCAGAAATCCCGGCTTAAAAATTAGAAAAGGCGTCAACAGTGCATTGTTCATAGGCCTCTTGCACTGATCATGGACAGTGAACAGTGCAAGAGGTGCTGTCCAGGAAGGGGGAAAAAAAAAGAAGCTAAAACGTGAAACTCAGCAAACGTGGATGCAAACCTCCGAATCCAAACAAACACTGCGTTTCTAGTTTCTAGGCAGCTGAAGAGTTAGTATCAGCATTTTAATCAACAAGTGACAAGTTCTTTCTTAACCCAAGGGTTAGGGGGGATGACATAAATTAAAGAAATTTAGAATTCAAGAATAAAAAATATGCTAAAATTGAAGATTAAGTATACCATGAAAAATAAAACTAGTAACCATTCAATGTTAACAAAATATTAATAAAATAAAATACACAAAATATTTGCTTCTTTATACATTCTAAATCAACATTTACCAAATTTGAATTTGATGTTCTTTTAAATTATGAAAACAATTTGTGGGGGGGTAAACGTGCTTGAATAAACGTTTGGGCTTTGGGCCTGATTAGTTGATACAAGTCTGTTCAATCAGGGTCTCTAGGCCCACAGGTCAGTCCGCACTATAGTGGTCCGATGAGTTGTCCAAGGTGAAGTATCTCCTCGGACAGGCCTAGCAAAGGCTCTAGGACTTGCTAAACAGCTTAGAGGCAGAATTCTGAAAGATCTATTGGGTAAAGGTGTGATCCAAGCACCCTTTAGAAGCAGGAACGTGTGACAAATATCTGAGAAAAAGATGCTACCACCGCATTAAAGGCCCTGCATCTACCTCCTTGGCCGCATTAATGGAGAAATAACCTCTGAACAGCAGAATTCAGCCTTCCAGCTATTATTTGAAGACTTTAAGAAGGTGGTTGATGGGACAAGTATCTGGGAGGAAGATTTGTGTTACACGTGGATGAAACAAGGAAGAAGAAGAAGGATATAAGAAGACGAGAGAGGAAAGAAGGAGGGGGGCTTCTTTTTTGAAAACTAAACATTGTAATCTTTTGCTTAGAGAAAGAAATACTATACAAATTGTCCTTGGCTTACGTCCGAGGAGGGTTTTCCTATCGTATTCATCTATCACTTGCATAGATTGCGGCATTCAAGCCTGTTAATCAACTTTCAACATCCCAAACCTAGGTTTCAAACCCATACTCTACAAATTTCATTGTATAAGGCTCTTTGGGCCTGAGCCCATCACTTGTTTTTGGGTCCGGGTACAAATTGTGCACTTACAATTGGCGCCGTCTGTGGGGATCTAGTGTTAAGGGAATTGGAACATCATGGCAGGCTTAAGTTCGCATCATGCAGAATCTCAGGGATCCTAGTGTGAAGATCTTTTTGAGCGTCTTGAGCGTCGGAGGGATCGAGAGGGAAGCGTGCATACCGTATATCCTGACACGAGCCATTCGCGTGGTGGAAGTAGTGCCACCCATGAGGATGATGCCAAGGCCATGCAGAGGGAGATTGACCACCTCAAGAAAAAGCAACGCCGTGTCAGACGAATGCGGGCTTCACCCCCATCCAATCCTTCCTCAGGGGGTCCTGGGGAAGCAGTTACAGTCCAAGGTCTAGGACTCCCCCTAGCGAAACCTTCTCTTACGAAAGGGGTGACCTACCAAGTCGTAAGCATAGAAAGCTTCCCTCTAGGGGCTTAGGGAACGATGCTATGAGCCGAGCATTGCACCAACTCTCCAAGTCGCCCTTTTCACGTAGGATTGAGAAGGGAAGGCTCCCAGACGGTTTACTCAGCCCACCTTCACCATCTATAATGGCAAGACAGACCCGGTTGAACATGTGAGCCATTTTAATCAGAGGATGGTGGTGCATTCTCAGAATGAAACCTTGATGTGTAAAGTCTTTCCTTCTAGCCTGGGACCTGTTGCCATGAGATGGTTTAATGGACTAAAGTCCGGGTTTGTCAATTCTTTCATGGAACTTACCAGGGCATTCGCATCTCGATTCATTACATGAAGCAGAGTCCCTCGACCTTTGGACTCGTTATTATCTATGGCCATGAGGGAGGGTGAGACTTTGAAAGCATACTTCGACAGGTACTGGGAGATGTTTAACGAGATTGATGGGAATTTTGATGAGGTGGCGATTAACACTTTCAAAGTGGGCCTCCCAACTGATCATGATTTAAGGAAATCCCTGACCAAAAAGCTCGTATGGAGTGTACGTCGCCTCATGGATCGCATCAACGAGTACAAAAGGGTTGAGGAAGATCAACAACAAGGTAAGGGTAAGGCGAAGGTTATCCCGCAGGAGAGAAGGGATTTCAGGTCGGACAGGTACCACAACAATAAGCCGAGGAGAGATTACTCTGGGCAATCTAGTTCAGCCACTTCTTAAGTAGTTAATACTATATTCCGAGAACCAGTGCACCAATTGCTGGAGAAAGTCCGTAAGGAACCCTACTTCAAGTGGCTCAGTAAGATGGCGGGGGACCCTACGAAATGGAATCAGAACCTTTTTTGTCAGTATCATCAGGATGTGGGTCATACCACCGAGAATTGTCGGACCCTTTGGAACCACTTAGAGCAGCTCGTTAGCGAGGGAAAATTGAAGCAGCACCTGTATCAACCCAACGGACAAAGGAATCGTTCAGGTTCAAATAATCAGAAGAACGACTCATCTCGGCCGCCGTTGGGAACGATTAATGTCATCTTCGTTGCACCGGGCAAGAGCGGTTCTTGTCCCACAAAGGTGATAGCGGTGTCACATTCCCAGGCCGAGGAGCCTGGCTCGAGGCCGAAGAGGATCAAAGGGAGTACGCCTGTTTTGGGATTCTCCGATGAAGATAAGGTCGGGACTATTCAACCACATAACGATGTGTTGGTGGTCACCTTGAGGATAGGGAATTATGACGTCAAGAGGGTGATGGTTGATCAAGGTAGTGGGATGGATATTATGTACCCTGACTTATTCAAAGGGCTTAAGTTAAGACTGGAGGATCTTACTCCCTATGACTCGCCATTGATAAGTTTTGAAGGGAAAGCTGTTATACCAAAGGGGCAGATTCGATTGCCCGTACAGTCTGGCTCGGAAACGGTCGATGTGGATTTCATTGTGGTTGACGCATATTCTCCATACACGACCATCCTTGCCAGGCCTTGGCTGCATTCTTTGGGTGCCGTCTCCTCGACTTTGCATGTTAAAGTAAAATTTCCTTCGGGGGGATTCATTGAAGAAATTCTTGGTAGCTAATCAGTGGCAAGACAATGCATATCAGCCGCAGTACTGCATCAAGCCAAATCAGTGTCCTCGGCCTCGGCTGTGGAAGACTTATAGCAATTAATAACTCTAGATGCGTCCGACGCGGTGACAGCAGAGGAGGCCATGTGTGAAGATTTGGAAAGATTTCTCATAACTGATGACCCCGAAAGGTTCTTTCAAGTTGGGATATAGTTACCACACCAAGAGAAAATGGAATTGGTGATGTTTTTGAAAAACAATATTGATGTCTTTGCTTGGGATCCCTATGAGGCTCCGGGGGTTGACCCAAACTTTATTTGCCATCATTTGAACGTCAACCCTGCCGTTGTTCCCAGGAGGCAACCACCCTGGCGTTCATCGAAAGAGCATGCCGAGGCTGTTAAGAAAGAGGTGTTCATGCTCAAAAGGGCTGGGGCTATTAAAGAAGTTTTTTACCTGGAATGGTTGGCGCACACAGTCGTAGTGAAAAAGAAGAGCGAAAAGTGGAGAGTATGTGTGGACTTCACAGACCTGAACAAAGCCTGCCCAAAGGACTCATTTCTGATGCCTCGCATCGATCAGCTTGTGGATGCTACGGTCGGGCATCCTCGGATGAGTTTTTTAGATGCCTTCCAGGGTTATCACCAAATACCACTGGCGTTGGGTGATCAGGAGAAGACTGCCTTCATTACTCCTACGGGGAATTATCACTATAAAGTAATGCCGTTCGGTTTGAAAAATGCAGGGGCTACTTACCAAAGGATGATGACCAGGATGTTTGAATCGCAACTTAGAAAGACCATTGAGGTATATGTTGATGATATGGTAGTGAAGAGTAAGACAGTACCTATGCATGTGAAAGATCTGGACGACACCTTTCAAATACTTAGGAAGTACAAGCTGCGCCTTAACGCCTCAAAGTGTTCTTTTGGGGTGGGTTCCGGAAAGTTCCTAGGCTACATGGTGACTCATAGAGGAATAGAGGTGAACCCGGCACAGGTCAGAGCCATTCAGGGCCTGCAACCACCTCGGAATTCAAAGGAAGTTCAGAAATTGACCGGGATGACTGTTGCTCTTAGCAGATTTATCTCTCGGTCCGCTGACAGGTGTAGACATTTTTTCCAACTGTTAAATAAATGGAAAGGATTCCAATGGTCCGAGGAGTGTGCTTTAGCTTTCCAGCAACTTAAGGAATATCTTTCCCGACCACCCATCATGTCTCGGCCGGAGGTCGATGAAATCCTGTTTGCATACCTAGTTGTAGCTATCCATGCAGTCAGCCTGGTTCTGATAAGGGACGACGGTGGGGAACAAAGACCAGTTTATTATGTCAAGAAATCTTTGAATGAAGCTGAGGTGCATTATTTGCCTTTGGAAAAGGCAATTCTAGCTGTAGTCCATGCCACACGAAAGCTTCCTCATTATTTCTAGTCCCACACCGTTGTGATTTTGACTCAACTGCCTTTCAAGTCAGTATTACGAAGTGCTGACTACTCGGGGAGGGTAGCCAAGTGGGGAACTATTCTAGGAGCTTTCGATATCAAATATATGCCATGTATCTCGGTGAAGGGCCAGGTTCTCGCTGATTTGGTGGCAGAATTCGCCGAACCATCATTAGAAGAAACTGCGAAGGAATCGCACATGGATGAAAAATCAGTTGGCATGATCACGGGCAAAGAACCTCTGATTTGGAAAGCATATGTTGATGGGGTAGTAAACCAGAGGGGGTCTGACGTTGGACTTGTTTTGGTATCCCCTGAGGGAATTATCTTTGAGAAATCATTGAGATTAGCGTTCTCGGCTACTAATAACGAGGTTGAGTACGAAGCTGTCTTGATCGGTATGAATATGATACGGAGAATGGGGGGAAAGGCAATTCATATGTCCTCGGATTCTTAATTAGTTGTGGGCCAAGTGACGGGGACCATAGAGGCTAGGGATCCAAGAATGCAAGAGTACCTGATCCAGGTTAAATGTTTACAATTCGAGTTCGATTCTTTCATCCTTTCGCACGTTTCTAGAAGTGGAAACACGCATGCGGACTCGTTGGCCACTTTGGAGACGTCCTCGCTCAGTGTTTGCCAAGGATTATCCTTGTCGAAGACTTGTTGAAACCAACTCTAACCACTGCAAGTGCTGTCCATATCCATCTGATAAGGCCCGGACCTAGCTGGATTGACCCTGTGGTTTTTTTTTCTAAAAAGCGATATTCTGCTTGAGGAGAAGTCTGAAGTAGATAAGATTCGTCGAAAAGCGCCTCGGTTCTGGTTTTTCGAGGATCAGAAGTTGTATAAATGCTCCTTTTCCGGACCATACCTGCTGTGTGTACCTCTTGAAGCAACGGAGGCACTTTTGGAAGAATTGCATAAGAGAATTTGTGGAAGCCATACTGGGGGAAGATCCTTAGCTCATAGGGCTCTGACTCAGGGATATGGGTGGCCTAATATGCAGAGGGAAGCTCAAGACTATGCAAGAAAGTGTGACCAATGCCAAAGGTTTGCTCCCAATATTCATCAGCCTAGGGGAGTCCTTAATCCTTTGTCTAGTCCTTGGCCATTCGCTCAATGGGGACTGGATATAGTTGGGCCTTTTTCGAGGGCTGTGGGAAACAAAAGGTGGCTGTCCGTGGGAATTGATTACTTCACCAAGTGGGTCGAAGCTGAGCCTTTATCAAATATTAGGGATGTCAACTCCAAGAAATTTATTTGGAAGAATATTATTACTAGATTTGGGGTACCTCATACACTTATTTCAGATAATGGCGTACAATTTGATAGTAAAGCTTTCAAGAAATATTGTAATGACTTGGGCATCACAAATAGATACTCCACCCCAGCTTATCCTTAGGGAAATGGGCAGGCCAAGGCCGTTAACAAAGTTATAGTTAGTGGACTTAAGAAGAGGTTGGATGATGCGAAGGGTAGATGGGTAGAGGAGTTGCCACATGTTCTGTGGACATATTGGACTACGCCGCGAAGATCCACTGGAGAAACACCCTTCTCCATGACTTATGGGGCTGAGGCGGTGATACCTTTGGAATCTGGGTTTCCCACATTAAGGACGAGTTCCTTTAGCCCGGGGAATAATGATGGCCTCTTGGGAAAAAGCATGGATTTGGTCGAGGAACGACGAGAGGCCGCCATGGTCCAAATGACTTATTATCAGCAGAAGCTTAAACGAGGATATGATGCTCATGTGAAGCTGAGACCACTAGCGCCTGTGGATTTGGTGTTGAGGAAAGTCTTGGGTGTTGCCAAAAATCCAGCATGGGGAAAGCTAGCACCAAATTGGGAAGGACCATATCGGATCATCTCTGTAGCGGGCATAGGGTCATATCGCTTAGCCGATCTAGATGAAAAAATTGTACAACGCCCATGGAATGTAAACAACCTACGAAGGTATTATTATTAATAAAAAGTATTTTTGTCGTTCGTTGTTCAAATTATCATTATACGGCTCTATTTATTTATTACTATTTTTAAGTATCAAACAGAAACTTGGTCATGCATGGTCCTCGGACCACATGCCTTGTGGAAATTGATATCCTATTGATTGTTAAACAGAACCTTAGTTGTGTCAGGTCCTCAGGCCTTCTACTTTGGGGAAATTAACATTTCAATTTACTACTTCTAAGTATCAAACAGAAACTTGGACATGCATGGTCCTCGAACCACATACCTTGTGAAAATTGATATTCTATCGTTTGTTAAATAGAACCTTAGTTATGTCGGGTCCTCAGACCTTTTACTTTGGATAAATTAACATTTCAATTTACTACTTCTAAGTATCAAACAGAAACTTGGACATGCATGGTCCTCGGACCACATACCTTGTGGAAATTGATATCCTATTGTTTGTTAAACAAAACCTTAGTTATGTCAGGTCCTCAGACCTTCTACTTTGGGGAAATTAACATTTCAATTTACTATTTCTAAGTATCAAACAGAAACTTGGTCATGCATTGTCCTTGGACCACATGCCTTGTGGAAATTGATATCCTATTGTTTGTTAAACAGAACCTTAGTTATGTCGGGTCCTCAGACCTTCTATTTTGGAGAAACTAATATTTCAATTTACTATCTTTAAGTATCAAAAAGAAACTTGGTCATGCATGGTCCTCGGACCACATGCCTTGTGGAAATTGATATCCTATTTTTTGTTAAACAGAACCTTAGTTATGTCGGGTCCTTAGACTTTCTACTTTGGGGAAATTAACATTTCAATTTACTATCTCTAAGTATCAAACAGAAACTGGGTCATGCATGGTCCTCGGACCACATGCCTTGTGGAAATTGATATCCTATTGTTTGTTAACCAGAACCTTAGTTATGTCGGGTCCTTAGACCTTTTACTTTGGAGAAATTAACATTTCAATTTACTACTTCTAATTATCAAATAGAAACTTGGACGTGCATGGTCCTCGGACCACATGCCTTGTGGAAATTAACATCCTACTTTTTGTTAAACAGAAGCTAGTTATGTCGGGTCCTCGGACCCTTCACTTTGGGAATATTAGCAGAAACCATACCACGTTAGTGTTGAGGTGTTGAGGAGCCACAGTAAGTTTGATGGATTGCTTTATGCCCCAAATTGAATCCTAAGTTAAATTTTTGATTTACAAGTACACGCTAAGTGTATGTACTTTTGTTTAAAGTTACGGCTAATTAAAATTTTGGAGGTGGAGTTAGTTATTCCATTCATTCATTTTTTGCCCTAAAAAGAGGCGAATGAGTAATTTTGTATTAAAGATTGGAAGTCAGATGAAGATCAAACCAGTCAAAGTTTCTCATTAATTTCTTTTAAAATATACATTCAAAGCAAAAGCCTTAATATAAAATTTGTTACATAAGAAAAGGGGAAGAAGTCCTAACTAGTCTAAGCCTTAAGCCTTAGAAGGGGGGTCTTGCTCGGAAGTGCTGGCAGCCTCTATTGGATTGCGGTCCGCCTCTGTTCATTTAAGCTCTGCTTCGAATGAGGTCTGGACTTGTTTCCCTTTATCTCTTGCCACCGGTGGAGGGACATTGGGCTCGACATTTTGGCTCGTATGCTTCTCGGCGCCATCGCCCTGTTCCTTCTCTTTGTTAGAACCCTCAAGTTCTTTAGGAGTTGGAATGGGCTCTGGAATCATGGATGGGAGCGTGGAAGACGCCGCCTCGGGGGTAGGTGCGACAGGAGGAAGTTCTTCGAGCACTTGGATGTCAGTCAGTTGGTTTTCTGTCACCTCCACCCCTTCCTTGTAAGTGGTCTTCTTCGCGGCCTCCATGGAGTCTTTGAAGGTACGAGCCTTATCCCTCATCCTAGCAAGCTTCTTCTTCAGGTCTGAGTTTTCTTGCTGAGCTTTGGATAAGTCTTCGTCCTTCTGACGCAGAAGCTTGCGTTGCCCCTCCACCTGGGTCTTCATTGTCTTCAGGTTGGCCTCGGCACCGTCCCTCTCCCTATTGTACTCTGCCAGCTGTGTAGTTAGGTTCTCGTTCTGCGCAAGAGCTTGGCCTAGGGACTTCTCGGTCTCTTGCCTAACCTCCAGTTCAGTTGTAGCTTTCTTCCGAGAGTTTTCCACCCACTTCTCGGTAGCGAAGACTTCCTGAATGGCCTGTGGTGAAATATTAAAATAGATGCATTATTAGCAGAGCAAATTTAAAGTACATAAGGAAAACAGTAAAGTGTAACGAAAGCAGTAAAGTGAGGATGAGACCGAGACACTCACCAAAGCCAAGTCCCTTTTTAGCGAGAGAAACATATGCGGTTGGCTCATCTTGTCCAGGGCGTCCATGTCCTTGGGCAGAAGAAGAGGACGTTTCAGAGCCTCGGCCAGGTGATGAGCGTGACCTTGCTGGAATGCCCTAATGCTGGATTGGTAAGAGATTGGTGCCCCGTCCAGTTTCAGCTCGGGAGACTAGTTGGCCAGTGTACGGCGTACCTCAGCCAGGTCCCGGTTCTCCACACTTTCCAATAAAGAGGCACGTCCCTTGCCTTTGCCAGTTTTCTGTTGTTGTTGTTGCTGTTTTTTTAGCTTCTTCTGCCTCTCCGCATCTGCCTCCTCGGCCTCATTCTTCCTCTTCTTCTTCGGCTCCGGAATGGGAAGCTTAGGATCGGAGGGAGGAGGGCGTGGTGACAAGGAAGGAGGGACCTGGGACCCACCCGCTCCCTTGTTAGAGACTTTTGAGCCCCTTTTCATCATCAGCTTCTGTAGAGTGGCCATGTCATCTTCTTCGGAGCTAGAGTCAGGCTGTGCAATTATTAGACCTTGTATGCCCGAAGTTTCGGCGGGCGTGTGCTCTTCGTCCAAGAGGATGACGAGTTGATCCTCTCGAGGTCTCTCAGCTTCCTCGAGTCGAAACTGGTCGATCTCCTTGTCCAACGATTGTTGCGAGGACGCTGGCTTTTCTCGGACGGCGGTTGTCTAGGAATGTGCCGAAAGAGGAATCGCTGCGATAGGGCGAGAGTATAGTATGATGGAGGGGTCGTTTAGGAGTTCGCGGTCAGAAAGGAAGCCTGGTCGTGTCACGTCTATCCTTCTACGTCGTTTGTCTCCCGCGGTGATCGTGTTGTCAATCTCTTGAAAATCCACTGATAAAGGATCGTATCCTAGTATCAGGTGGGCTGCTCTCACTTGTAGGTCTTCACTGACAAAGACTTCGGAGCGAAGGACGCGATTCAAGTTTGCGACGTTGCAAAGGCTTAGACGCGGACATACGTGTTGTTTATCTGTGAAAAGAAACATCCGAGAAGACGAGCATGGTTGGGTTAGTGATAAATATCAAGGGAAAAAGCAATAATGTGCAATAAAATTAAAAACGGTAAAAGTAACGGGATTAAGTCATGGGTTAGGAAATCTAACTCCTATGGAGTCACACCTGGCTCTCCCTATTCGACTGGGCAGTGAGGATCGTCAAACCAGTTTCTCGAGGCGATGAGATCGTCGTCTTTCATGCCTTTGTTGGACTTGGGAATACAGGATATCAGTCTAACGATGCTAGACCTGGATTTAATGTAGTATCCTACACTTTTAAGTTTATGGCACTCGTACATATAGACAACGTCGTGCCATGTGAGGTTCAGACCCATTTGCTCGTTTAAAGCATCGACACAACCTAAGACCCTAAATACGTTTGGTGTGCACTGATCTGGGCATAACCTATGGTTACGTAGGTATTCGCTGGTTACGTTTTTCATGGGGAGGGTCATCCCACCTTCTAGGAAGGCGATCATGGGAATGATAACTTCTCCCTCTTTCCTAGTGTCACCTATGGCTTCTACTGGGCAATATTTCAAGCCTATATTGTGAGGAATCTGATATTTGGCCCTACAACCCTCCATACCGGCGTCGGTATCTACTAAACACTTAAATCTACTCATTTGGTAGGAATGAAAACAAAAGTTTAAAGAGGGAAAGGGATCTAGATGGTGGCCGAGGATAGAAGCTGAGAAGGAATGAGTAAAGAAAATTGAGAACTTACAGGAATTGATTAGGCGATTCTTCACGAGTTTCTTGAGAGGAAAGGTAATGATTAGCACTTAGATGTGATTGATTTCTG
The DNA here is from genome assembly GCF_040712315.1 of Castanea sativa. NCBI lineage: Eukaryota > Viridiplantae > Streptophyta > Magnoliopsida > Fagales > Fagaceae > Castanea > Castanea sativa. The sequence goes on from NC_134018.1 coordinate 22,522,025, forward strand.
AAAGAATGGATGGAGATACGGATTCCCAGGCGTTTTGACGTGTGGGAGGCGGCCTCGAATCGAAATTATCCCGCCCAATTTTGTAGAGCAAACTTGGGTTGTTGGATGTGTATCTCACCATTGAACGTGGGGGACAAGACGTAACTTGTAGTCATAAATGCGAGCGTTCCGGGTTTTGAAGCGTCAGAGACGGTTTAAGGGTGTGAAAGGACCCCTACACGTGTGGCGGTTTGTAAAGTATGTGGAGGGTGCGCTGTTTGGTTCAAAACTCTATTTCTCTCATCGGATGGGAGGGAAAAATAAAGTTTTGAGGGGCTATTGTGGGGGGTAAAAGTGCTTGAATAAACATTTGGGCTTTGGGCCTGATTAGTTAGTACAAGTCTGTTCAATCAGGGTCTCTAGGCCCACAGGTCAGTCTGCACTATAGTGGTCCGATGAGTTGTCCGAGGTGGAGTATCTCCTCGGACAGGCCCAGCAAAGGCCCTGGGACTTGCTAAACAGCTTAGAGGCAGAATTCTGGAAGATCTGTTGGGTAAAGGTGTGATCCAAGCACCCTTTAGAAGCAGAAAATTGTGAGAAATATCTGCGGAAAAAGCTGCTACCACTGCATTAAAGGCCCTGCATCTACCTCCCTGGCCGCATTAATGGAGAAATGACTTCTGAACAGTAGAATTCAGCCTTCCAGCAATTATTTGAAGACTTTAAGAAGATGGTTGATGGGACAAATATCTGGGAGGAAGATTTGTGTTATACGTGGATGAAATAGAGAAGAAGAAGAAGGATATAAGAAGACGAGAGAGGAAAGAAGGAGGGGGGCTTCTTTTTTGAAAACTAAACATTGTAATCTTTTGCTTAGAGAAAGAAATACTATACAAATTGTCCTCGGCTTACGTCCGAGGAGGGTTTTCCTGTCGTATTCATCTATCACTTGCATAGATTGCGGTATTTAAGCCTGTTGATCAACTTCCAACATCCCAAACCTAAGTTTCAAACCCATGCTCTACAAATTTCATTGTATAAGGCTCTTTGGGCCTGAGCCCATCACTTGTTTTTGGGTCCGGGTACAAATTGTGCACTTACACAATCTATATTGTTTCTGCACTAAAATTTGAAGTAATTTCTTTCAATGTACAAAGTCAAATGGTCCTTTAGAAAATCATATTTTATTTTTATCCCAAAGTCTAATTTTGATATTATTTAGGATTTAAAGTTCTAAATGTTGTGGTTGTAGTAGATAAATAAGAAAAGTAATAAGATACAAGTGTTTTGGAAACATTCTTGCGCAAACACACATATCAAGCGAGAAACTATTTTAAAATATAAATAAAGAGTAATGTTGCTTAAATAATAGTTTCGTTTTTTCTTTTTTCTTTTGGTTTGCCCGTAATTTTTTGTTGATTAAGAAAAAATATTATTTTCCCTAAAAGGATCATAGCTACTTAAAATACCAAGAAGTGTAAAAAATAAATTTTTTAAGATGTTTTATTTTTAAAAAGTCTTCATTTAGAGGAGGGTTACAAGTTATAGATTAACTTACTATACTTTTTTTCAAAGCCTTTTTGAACTAATTGAATTTTTGAGAAGATAAAGTTAAAATATATTAGTGCTTCCAGTTGATATATTCAAAGTTGAAACCCTTCCTCCCCCAATTATCAAAATATCAACCAAAAAAAAAATATATATATATATAAATATAAATATATATATATATATATATATATATATATATATATATATATATATATAATAAAAGAAGATGATAAAAGTGGGGCGGCTGTGGCATGAGATGGGGTGATCATGGTGGCCAACATGGACAATGACAATTAAAAAAGGAAAAAAAAAAGATTTTAAGAATTTAAGAGGGGGAGGTGATTGTCAACAATCTGTCATTTTTCTGAGAAATCTCTTAGTGGAGTTGTGGAGGTGAAAAATTAGTCTCATAATTGAGATAAAAAGTTCATTCATCTTCTTTTTTTCAAGTATATTCAGTCAGTGCATCTGAATTAAATAGTTTGATCGTTGTGTAAGGGTAATATTTTATGTGGTTGTCATATCTTATAGATAAAACAACTTTATATGTAATTGAGTGTTAGTTTTTAATGTGTTTAAGAAGACTATGAGGTTATAACAAGTGGTATTATGGAACACACAAGACTGCTAAAAAAACTGCTCAAGGAAAGGTGCAATTGTAGGTCTCGATATTTTCTCGAAACCTGTCGATCTATTGTGAGTTTATAAACCTCGACTCTTGCTTGACACCTCTCCATCTATCTAGCCTCAGGTAATTTGAATATAGAATTCAATTTTCAGCATATAATGACTTGGCTTCCTAAGGATTCGTGTACTAGGATTCCATAGCATATAAAAGAGATATTTTATAGCTGTCGATAGAGACATAGAGACTCACGCATAACAAGAGTTGCTGCAATATTTGTGTACCTAGAGTTTTGTGCCAAGCTACTTCTAATTCATCCAAGCGTGAATTGAAGAACTCTATAAAGCTACAATGATAAAAAAAAAAGGTTGTCGTAGAGTCAGTCATAGATAGGGAGATTTGTGCAAATGAGAAGTCTTCTACAAACCAAGCGTGGATTGAAGGAACTCTACAAAGTTACCAAAAAAAAAAAAGTTGTTGTGGAGTTAGTCATGGATAGGGAGATTTATGCAAATGAGAAGTTTTCTATAAGATCAAGTTGAATTGAGAATTAGAGTTGAGATTAGTATAGCTTAATACATTCTGCTGTAGGTAGGTATTTTGGGATAGACATATAGGGTAAGATTCCTTATACTTGTAACCATTTTTTCTTGTTAGTGGATTTTTCGTGACTGGTGACTTAAAATTCATCCAATGGTATTTTGCCTAAGAGGGTCTTTCCCCATAGTGATCAAACTTATTTTCCGTTGTACTCTATTTAGTTTGGTGATTTGATTGTGCCTTAATATGATTTGCACGTAATTTGACTAATTAATTAACTTGGGTAATTGAATTAATTAAATGTGGTCGATATATAACCCACACTTTGAGTTGTAATGTTTGTAGTATAAGATATGCAAATCTATTACTATTCAAAATTGTTGCAATTCATGCACAATATGAAACTTTTTCTCCAAAAAATTTTAGATTCTATGCAGCGCATATGTGTTATGTTATATTAAAATTCCAGTATCATTTACATCTAGACTATGTTGCACAGGCACGACGATTTTGCAAGTACTCGTGTCCGACACGTATCCAACACGGGTACTGGTAAGACACCCTTAAAATCTGTACTCAACGAGTGTCCTTTTTTGTTTTGAAAAGAATTTGAGTATGTTGCAGACACGATCGTGACACATCGAAATCTCCTAAACACGGAAAAACTTAAAAATAAAGAGAGAGAGAGAGAGAGAGAGAGAGAGAGAGAGAGAGAGAGAGAGAGAGAGAGAGAGAGAGGGCAGGATTTGGACCAGCACCTCTCTCTTTCCCTTAGTTCTCTAATCTAATTTGTGTGGTGTGCCTTCTTGGAGTAGATTGGCAGATTGGCAACAACCGAACCCCATCTGGCATCCAGTGACTCCAAATCTCCTTCTCTCTTGCTCTGCTATTTCTCTCTCTGTAGGTTTAGGTTCTCTATCTTTTGGGCTTTTGACTCTTTTTTTTTATATTTTAAGTTTGGCACTTATATACGTGTTGTAATGGGTTTACTTATTTATGTGTGTTATTTACTTATTTAATAGGTTTAGTTTTTTTTTTTTTTTTTATGTTTATCTCCTTCTATATGTACAAGTTGACTCTTGCTACTTTTTAAAATTTTTTTTTATAATACACCATACGTAAAAAGGAAAAGAAAAAAGAATTCAATGGATTAGATGAAGAATTTGGATTAACTTAAAAAATAAGGATTATATGGATTAGATGAAGCATTTGGGTTGTAATCAAATTAAGATTTTTATCAACTTAGAAATTATAGGAAAAGAAAAAATTATATATATATTTTTAAAATCTAAAAATCTAAAAAAAAAACTATGCAATTTGGTGAAGCCACTTAGCGCAACTACAGTTTCTAAACCCAATTTTTATTATATAGTATATGATATTAGTCTCAAATAAATCATAGAAATGCAACCTTATTTTCTGCACCAAATAATCTAGTTCAGTGAGTTTTAAGCTGCTGCTTCTTCTTATTCTTTCATCTTTTAAAAAAAATTCGCTGTCAACCCTAATGTTTATGAAACTGAGATTTAGGATCAGAATTTCAAAACCCTTTTACTCCATGGTACATCTGCATAACAAATATATTAAAACATGCAATCAATTGATCTCCACAGGGTTCATGTGGTGTGGAATTGAGTTAGCAAAAGGATACAGAATCATTTGGGGTACCGGTTCCACGTGGAGATATATAGCAGGAGTATGAAACAATATTTGCTGAAATTCACCAACATGAGATATTTTTCTTGAATAATAATCTCATAATGAAACATAGAAACAAGCTTATTTTATGGATTGAAAAAACAATATATCAATAAATTGTTCTTAAAGAAAAAGCTAATTAAGAATCAAGATCACACTATCGCTCTTCTCAAAAAAAAGAAAAAAGAAAAAAGAAAAAAAGAAAAAGAAGAAAAGATCACACTATCGCATAAGTTTTCAAATTTGTGAAGTATAATACTATCCTTATTGAATGTGACCATTTTTTTCATACTTATAAACTAACTATTACATTAACTTGCTAAATAAAGAACTTTTTATTATAAATTTTAATATATATATATATATTTATTTATATCTCTATAACAAAATGTTCATAATAAATTCAACACTTAGGAAAAAAAGTATCTGATTAAATATTATCTAATAAATCTCACTCTACTAAAGTAGAATACACAAAATAGGTCTTAATAAAAAAGAAATTTTATTATACTTAGAAAATTACACACTTTGCTATACTTATCACTTTTTCACTATTGTTTTCTTGCTTAACCATACATTTGTTGCCCGTTTGGATCTAGCGTTTTGCTGGCTGTGTTTTGTTTTTTTTTTTTTTTTTTTTTTGTTGCGGGGGACAAATGAGTCCGTGTGTGCACTGTTCACATATTTTTTCAAAATTTTTTTATTAAAAATGAGTAGTATAATACTATTTATATATTTAAAAATTATTTTATTTTCAATTTTTAATTTTCAGTAATAAGTTTTATCAAAATGTACATTGCTTCTATTACTTTGTAGATGTTTGATACATAACATAGCTAGAAAGCCAATAGTTTTTTCCTTGCTAAAATTCAGCCACTCATGTTACACGTGTTTTCCATTCTATAGTTATTCAAAACACATACAGAATACTTTGGTGCAGTCGGTGATGAATCCTACATAATTCACCGAGGTCGAAAAAATAACTAGGCTGTGTCGTTGCAGAACGACTCCCAGCTCTCTTCTGCATCCTTGAGGAAAGAGCATAATTTTCCCAAAATCACCCATTCTAAAGGTTGTGCTACTGATGTCACATGCCTTAAATTCAGTAAATTGCCACGCATCCATCATCACTTCAAATTGGTGGTATACCCTAGGGCAAATCGGATCTGGAGTTTCATGCACGCCCCTGCATAACCACAAACTCTCTCACATCAAAGGGTAAGAGAGAGAGAGAGAGAGAGAGAGAGAAAGAGAAGGAGAATGTATTTGCAAGATCTGGAAGTTCTCCAATGGAGATTTTATTTTCTTGTAGGATGGTAATTTGCAACAGGTGTGGGTTTTCTAGATAAGGTACGGTATATATCTTTTAAAATGCTCAAAATATAGACCGTTCAAAAGGCATTTTTCAGCTTCATTTATTTTTTCTTTCTCAAAAAAGAAGAAGTTTCATTTATTTTGTTGGGGCCACGCGCATGTTTAGTCAAGCATCAAAGGTATGTCTTTTTGTGGTGGAGCACGTGGAATAATGACATTTGCTGGCCATCTTTTCTGACTTTTTAAGGCACCAGCAAGCATGTATCTCGTTCTCATGTCATTTTTTTTCCTTTCTTTTTTTGGTGGCCCAAAGCGCGTTTGGTCACGAGCCAAACAAAGGGTAATTCTGGAAAGTTAAAAAGGACATTAATCTAGACAATATTTTTAAAATTTTTTATAAGAAAAAAAAATTTAACAGTTTTTTTTTTGTAAATATATATATATATATATATATATATATATATATATATATAAAATTGGGAGAAAATTCAATTAGATTTCAATTTTGAATTTAGTTAGAATATAATTTTGCGTCATGTGTTCCATCTAATTTAAGTTTTTAAATTTTTGTGTATAGTGAGTTAATTTAATATAAAAATTTGATTTCAATTAGGGTAATTTAAGTTTTTAAATTTTTGTGCCAAATGATTTAATTTAGTGTAGAAGACGATGAGTCCAATATAAATAAACCAAATAATTATGTCTTCTAACTCTATGAACCAAATGAGTTATTTTGTCTTATATTTAGTAAATTTTACATACAATAATATATTGTATATATAATATTCAATAGTGATTTCTAAAATTATATACATGATAACAATGTAATGAGAAACTTAGCATAACCAATATCTCTTGTAAAGAGGCTTGGCGTAACCAAGATAAAGAAAAATAGAAGAAGATGGTGAGTATAAAGTATCTCTTGTAACAATTATACCGAGTCATCCATATAACAACCCAATGAGTGAATACTGTATGAGACGTTGGTGGAATACACTTTGACAAAAAGGGATAAAAATTAAATTACATAAAATTTACTCATTGGTTGTCAAATGGGTGACTTAGTATAGTACTTTCTTGATAGAGAAAGAGGGAACAAAAATATTTCAAAAGATCTCTAGCAAAACAAGTGGCGAACTGCTTGTATTGCGTCTATTGCGTATTTTGAAGCAAAAAAATCCTTCATATATTAGATTAGTTTTTAAAGCTTTATGAGCTAATAAATGATTATTGCACACTTTGATGTGTTTATTGGCTTTTTTTTTTTCTTTTTTCTTTTTTTTTTCTCAAAGAACATATTGGCATATGTACTACTAAAGATAATAAATTATCTATAAACTATATTGGTTGCACCTCTATTAGATTTGAATAATTATGTATTACTAGTTTTAGATGAGATTTTTTTAAGTTTTAATTGAAACTATCAACTACTTCATCTAGATACAATGTAAAAGTATTCATTGCCAATATTCTCCTCATAGCCATTCTCATTTGAGTCAAAGTTATGCAAGTGCATCTCTTACCCAACCTCTTCAACCTTCTCTTCTTTAAAGAAGTCCCATCTATGAACCGAAAAAATCTTGTATGCGCCATGCGCATACAACATCCCTATCACAGCCAGGTGGGCCCCATAGGGCCCCACACCTGTAGAGCCCACCTGGCTGTGAGAGATGTCTCATGCTGGCGCATGAGATACCCTCTCCCATGAACCTCTTTGAAAGACAGTGTGGAACACCTTGCGCTTATGTCTCCCTAAAGCTCACAGTTTCACACACACCTCTCTTGGCTACCATTATTTCACACAAAGCCACATTTTGACCATTGGACTCTAAAAGTACGATTTGGACCACCAGTTGTCAACACCAAATGGCAAATGCCTCTTTCTGTCCTTTCGACCCACTACTTCCTCTAGCCCAATAGTGAGATCTTGCTTTGGTAACTCAAAAGAACCTGGCCCGTTGGTCCATTAATGGCCTTTTGGAACGGCCTTTTAGGTCCAGTTGTCAAAAATCCAAATATCAATAAATAAATAAAGAGTAATAGTAGTCGGGTATAGGTAGTAGCGTAAAACTTAGATATGGGGGAATGTGCAGATTAGCGGTGTGGATGGCATGAATATAGTAAGTTAGGCACTGTTTGAAACTATAAAGGAAAATAACAACTCGAGTTTTTGAAACTCGAGATTAACATAAAAAATCGAGTCTCAGAAACTCGCTTTATCCTCGCTTTGCACTTGCTGAGGTGGAAAAATGCCACCTAGATCTCGAGTCTCTAAAACTCGTTTTCTCCAGCTGAAACTCGAGTCTATAAAACTCAAGTTTCACTATATCTTATTTTTAAATTTTGTTTTCATACGCATGAAACTCGAGTCTTAGAGACTCGAGTTTTTCCAGAATAACTCGAGTCTTATAGACTCGATTTCCTCTGGACAGTTTATTTAAAACACAGCCCGTGGCATTAACACTCACAGAGACTCACATTAACACACTCACAGAGACTCACATTAACACACTCACAGAGAAAGCCTAAAAACAGAGCTCCTCTCAACCTCACTAACTCTCACTCACTCACCCTCACTAACTCTCACTCACCCATAACTCTCTCACACCACTCACTCTCACAAAACCACATTGTCCACTCTCACAAAACCACATTGTCCACTCTCACTGCTCTTCCCTCTCAGCAAATTCATATCTCAGGTAAGGGTTTGCATAATTTGATTGTCATTGTAGTTGGGTATGTTGTCTATGGGTGTCCTCTGATGATAAAGTGATACTTTCTTATGAATTTTAATTATTTATTGAAATATGTATAGTTTGTTTCTTTAGAATCTTTCTTGTGTCCCTTTAGAGTTTTCAACCTCCTCTTTAGCACTTAGTCTCACTGGATCTGCTTTTGTTTTCATGGGCATTGTCTGAAGGGACAAACAATTACATTCATCATCCTTTTTCCTGGCATATTGGGGCTATTCTAGGTTGATTTAATATAAAGTTGTTAATTTTTACGGATCCCTATAAATAAGCAAATATTGTAAGTATAAATGACTGAAAGCAACACTAGTTTCCTTCTGTTCTTCATAAAATTCGTATTTCTTATGAAAAACACATTGAGGGGCCATTTGGTCTGCAGAATCCTGACAAGATTCCATCATTCTCCAGGAATTGATTGGATTTTCATCTTTGGTTCTCTAATTACATAACACATTCCAAGAATGTCACCTTCCCATGTTTCAAGGGAATATGATTACCACATGAATGATGCTAACATGAGATACCCACCATGTGGGAAATGTGGGTAAAATGACTAAAATGCTTATATGTATAATACGCACACACTCGCATGCACACACTTACATACATCCATATATACATATGTACATATGAGTAATTAGAAAACATACCATACATCTAATCATCCCATCAGTTTTGCTTGCTCATATGACATCTTGAATACATAGAAAATGATGTTGTTAAGCATTCACAAAGTAGGTTCAAAGAAAGAATGATCCTGAATTACTCAGCAGTGTAATGTAAATGCACTACATTGAGAATTGACATTTCTAGAATGAGCATTTCTTTTTTTGATAAGTAACAGAATAAATTTTATTAAGAATAAAAAACCAACCAAGTACACTGGAAATGTACTACAATGGCAAAAATCGAGAACCCAGATTACATTGATCAAGGTCACCACACAATGGAGTAATAGATAATTCCGTCTCTCCATCCACTAGGATTAGAAAGTTTACGTCTTGGCCTTTAGATATTAATGGGCACTCTATAACCTGGCTTGAATATGTTCATTGGTAAGATTGCATTACTTTTTTCCCTCACTTTACGACTATGTGATTTAACTAACATAGGACTTGACTTGAACAGGTTCACAATGTCTGATATTGTTATAATCATATACCACGGTGGTCCGCTTAAGAATCCCAATGCGAACAAGGGATTGCCATTTGAGGGGCCGAGTATGAAGACTTATTATGCCCAAGTTGATCGTAGGTTGAAAACCCTTGATGAATTGAAGATGTTTGTCATGGAAGAGTTGTGTAAGAATCCTGATGCGTACAACATGCAAATTACTTATCATATGCCAAATGAAATCATGAAGCACCGGATTAATTACAAGTATATGGTTATAGAAAAATACAAACATGTGAAGATCATGTTTGACAAGTTGGAGAGTATAGGTGAAGTAAGTAACATTGAGTTGTACATACAGTTGGAGCCGCGTGCAGTATGGCAAGAGGATATCCAACAAACAACCACAAGCTTACAAGTTGCGATTCCGGATGCTCAATATGAGTATTCTACACATGTAGAGGATGATGATGTTCATGCCGATGGAGATGATGATGATGATGATGACGAAGACTATGTTGATGAGACTACTGCCGTTAACAATGATGATGACGATGATGACGACGACGACGACTATGTTGATGAGACTACTGTCGTTAACAATGATGATGATGATGATGATGACGACTATGTTGATGAGAATCTTGCCATTAATGGTGAAGATTTTGCCGATAAAGATGACTATGAAGACATGATTGACAGAGGGGACTTTCGGGACTTTCGGGACTTTGAGGACTTTGAGATGGACATTGATGACGATGAGACATTGGATGGTGGTGAACCTGATGCAAACAATGTTATTAGTGTCCAAAACATTACAAACACAATCCCTGCCTACGCACCTCCTGCACTGTCATTCTCTGCAAATACTTGGGAAAATATGGTTAATCCTTCGCATATTGAGATGCCATTTGTGTCTACTTGGAGAGAGGGGATGAATTTGTACAAAGGGTTGACTTTTGCCAGTAAAGTGGAGGTGAAGCGCGTATTAACAATTTGTGCCCTCAAGGAAAACAAACACTTTAAGATCACTAGGTCGACGAGGAAAAATTTTTGTGCGAAATGCGTGCATGAGTCATGCAAGTGGTATGTCTACGCAGTTATGAAGCCCGAGCTCCAAAATCTATGGATGGTCACCGTGTATGTGGGTCCTCACACGTGTATACCGACTGGGGTGCGAAATGATGGTAGAATGATGAGTTGTAATTTTATTGCAGCAGAAATCCATAACAAGTTACATGAGGATCACACCACTCAAATTAAGCATCTCAGATCTCTGATAGAGGCGAAATATAATGGCCATAAGCCTTCTTACTACAAGGTATGGGATGCGAAACAAAAGGCGATTGCGCTTATGTTTGGAGATTGGGAAGAATCTTACCAAAGGCTGCAAAAGTTGCTAATGGCGTATATTGATCAGGACCCGACTACCCAGTTTTGCTATCGTGTCACACCCACCGATGAAGATCACACCGTATTGTTGCATTATGTGTTTTGGTCTTTCGGTCCATGCATATCAGGATTCAAATACTGCAAGCCGGTTATCAGTATTGATGGGACCCATCTTTATGGTAAATATCAGGGAAAGTTGTTGGTCGCAATGGCAACCGATGCTAACAACAAGGTATTCCCTCTCGGCTTTGCTGTTGTGGATTGTGAGTCAGGGTCCAGTTGGAGGTGGTTTTTACGATGCCTCAGAGAAACGATTGGCCACCTGATACTTGATGACGGCATTTGCATAATTTCTAACCGACATCTCGGTATCAAAAACGCCATTGCAAACTGGCCTAGAAGGGATGATGGAAAAGCAGGGGTATTTCATAGATATTGTCTTCAACATGTTGCTAGCAACTTCAACACCCATTTTCAGAACTCGACTCTAAAGTCAACGGCGTTGAAAGCGGGATATGCTATTCAGGTAGTTAAATTTGCTACCATAATGGACTCCATTAAGCAGGTGGAAATTGAGGCCATTAGGAAGAAGAAGAAGGTGACGGGGAGGGATGGTAAGGAAAAGAATCAAGATTATCTTCCATACACATACCTAATGAGCGAGGATATGGACATGTGGACCCAGTCATACGATGGTGGGAGACGTTTTGGAGCAATGACAACCAATATATTAGAGTGTTTCAATGGTGTGCTGAAAGGTGCACGGGGCCTTCCTATTGCCGCGTTGGTTGAGTTCACTTGGAACAAACTTGTTCAATATTTCCACAACTGGCACAAAGAATACCATTATGAGTTGTCAGAGGGTAAGAAATGGAGTGAATATGCCTTATCCACGTGGGATGGAAATAAGCGTAAATCTGAGAAACACTATCTCAAGCCATTTAGCAATGAAGAGCTGATATTTCAAGTAGTTACCCAACTTAACATGTGTAGCGCAGGAGGGGGAAACCACAGTTACGAAGTTCGGTTATGGGAAAAAAACATGTAGTTGTGGGAAATGGCAAAATATAGGGATCCCGTGTTCACATGCAATTAGAGTATGTGACTATTTACATATTGATTCGACCACGTATATTCACCCATGTTATGGTTTGAACCATGCCCTTAACACTTATGAGCATGCATTTGTGGTTCCTAAGTCATAGTCATTATGGAGGGATCCCATGGGGCCAAAGTGGTTGTCTAATCCGGCATTGTTGTGGGCCAAAGGTCGACCGGTGAAGTCACGAATAAGGAATGAGATGGATGGAGTGAGGAATAAGGATCAAGAACCGGGATGGCGGAGGGAGGACGCAGATTTGATAGAGAGTCAACCCAAGCAGACATGTGGACTGTGTCATGCTTCCGGGCATAACTGCAGAAAATGTCCGCAATCCCGTGGCGCTTCCACAAGCGGCCATGTTCCACACTAGGTAGGTAGATGGCAAAAAGTTATGCATCGGTTAAATAATTGTTGTTCATTCAATGTTTACCTAATGTTTACTATCTTGTCTCCTAACGTAAATACTCTATGTTTTTCAGGCATCCTTCCATGGACAACGTTTTTGTCATGCGGACCGCTGATCTTAGGAAAAGTGACTACGTTGTATTGGCTCTATGTGAACTTTTTGATTGTTGTTGAATTTACTTGTAATTCTTTATCCAATGTACCTCTATGAAGATTGTGATTTGAGTAGTATGGTTAGAATTGCAAATTAAGCGTGGTTGGACATGTTTAGAATGGTGATATATTGAGAATGACTTTTGTTGTGATTTGAGTGCATTTACATTGTAAAACTATGGTTATGCAAAGAGCGTAACAATTTCTATAGTTTGGTGCCTAATGAGAACGCCTTTTGATGTAATTTGAACTGCATTTACATTCTCAACTTGTCTACCTCTCAATGAGTATTTGTAGATTACATTTTTAGCTTCTCTATCTATGTTTCCCAGCAGGTGTGTGCACACATTTCAATTTTTGGTTTGCTGTATGTTTTGGGGGGGGGGGGGGGGAACAGAGCATGCCTCTCTGCTTGAAACAGAGCATGCTTCTGCATTTCTAAAAAAAAAATTTGCCCAGTGAAAATCGAGTTTTAGAGACTCGAGTTCCACTGGGCAAATTTTTTTGAAACAGAGCATGCCTCTCTGCCTGAAACAGAGCATGCTTCTGCTGAGGGAAAAAAAATTTGCCCAGTGGAACTCGAGTTTTAGAGACTCGAGTTCCACTGGGCAACATTTTTGAAACAGAGCATGCCTCTCTGCCTGAAACAGAGCATGCTTCTGCATTTCTAAAAAAAAAATTTGCCCAGTGAAAATCGAGTTTTAGAGACTCGAGTTCCACTGGGAAATTTTTTTGAAACAGAGCAGGGCTCTCTACCTGAAACAGAGCATGCTTCTGCTGGGGGAAAAAAAATTTGCCCAGTGGAACTCGAGTTTTAGAGACTCGAGTTCCTGTGAAATCTCAATTCTTTAATACTCGAGTTTAATTAAGAAAAATTCCCACTAAACTCGAGTTTTAGAGAATTGAGTTGTACTGGAAAATAAAATCGGTCCATTCAGTTTAATTTGGTCCCAATTCGGTCCTTGAAATCTTCTTTGGTCCTATTTGGTCCACTTTGGTTCTAAAATTCTATCGATTCTAGTTGGTCTAATTTGGTCCATTCAGACCACTTTGTTCCATTTTGGTCAGTTTCGATCCATCTTTGTGCACTTACATATATAATTGGAGACAACAGATTTAGGTTGAGAGCCCTTATTCTAAATCTAGATTTATTAAAACAAATTCTCGAGTTTGGGGGTCAGCTGTCCACCATTGCTACACTGATGTTCGCAGTGCTACATGTGCTGCTCAATAGCTCGGCACTGTTGAACCCTATCTAGTCATATCATTCACACTCACGTCAATACACAGATCTGCATCCTTTTGCAATGTACTGTTTTCAAGGATGCAGAAGACCCTTGAAAAGTTTATGATGCATTTAACACAACTTTGTATTGTCTTGTCAAGTTCATGTTAGATGAAACACAAGCATGCTAAATACTCTTCACATGAATACTGTTCAGCTGAATAGTCATGGCAGTACACTGCAACTACTGCCCAGAACAAGAGAATCTCACTGTGACATTGGGAACATTTGAACAAAAAATTCGTATTGTGGTTTTCCAGCCTGTATTGACATGACAAGCCTGAATATGTTAAATTTTATTATTCAATACACAGTTCCATGAGGTTATAAATGTACCACAATTCTTTTCTTATTCCTACACCACTAACTTTGTAGGTTGAGTATGGTATGAGTCGCAACGCCTCAACATCATCTCGTACACATAGAAACAAGTTTCAATCTACTTCAACAAATGAATTATCACAAGTTCCAGCAGATCAACAACTACAAACATACACAGACCACTATGGAGGGAAATGGGTTGGAAAGAAGAGAGATTTCGTTAATATGCCAATATAGACGTATGAGAGTCTTGGAAGCGTTGGCCACATCATGGTCGGCAAACCTACAAAACTAAGTACAGATACCACCGCAATGGAGTTCACCGTAGCAGAACCACCATGGTCAACCCTATACGAGAAGAGGTGTGAGTTGGAGGTGTATTGTCGATAGCATGGGTTACGAGTTCCTAAGGCACGCTCAGTCAAGTTACCTAGAGATGAACCTACCAACATACTTGCTCGCCTTGAACAAGAGAACAATCAAATGCAAAGGCGGCTAGACCGTTTTCATGCAATCCAAAAAGCTAGGAAGCATCTAAAGGGGAAGGCGCAAGAGCGAGCCATGAAGTCTATTAATGAAATTACTGCGCTAAATGATGAAAGTGACATTTCAGACTTCTCAGATTCAAGCAATGATGATTTCCAAAAATTTCTACCTACGAACATTCAACATTGTTGTTGATGTCTACACATTTTGTGCAATACAAAATGTTGTTGTTAATGTCTGGAAAATGATCCTATTGTACGTGCACCTTTTGCAAATCTAAAGATGAATTGTTCATTACTTTTGGCTAAGTTTATATGAAATCACTTGCTCATTTTTTCCCTGCTGTTCGTTGTTGGTATGTTATGAAAAGGTGTACTTGTATTAGTGTTTGCAAGAATTATAAGTGCTTGGTGAAAATTATGGTCTAAACTCACATAATGTACACATCTATTTCAACAAGTTAAACTCACTTAAGGCCACTATATCCCCTGCACCACAGCTAGTGAAAGTTATTATTAGATCTAAGACATTAATTGATTTTTTGTATAAATAGATCTCTTATTTAACGACAAGAAACTTAATAAGTTGAGCTCTTCATTAATAATAAAAATAAAAAGTAGTCTTGATGATTGTTATTTATTACTAGGTTTAAGACATCAATTGGTATTTTGTGTAAATAAATCTTCTATTTCACGACAAGAAATTTAATAAGTTGGGTTCATTATTAATAATAAAGTTAAAGGTGGTCCCGCGTATAGTTCTTTTCATTATGTTTATGGTTGAAACATTCCATAATTTGCTGTTGAGTTATTGAAACTGGTAGACTCAATTCGTCTCTTTTTTGGAAGATATTGTTAAATTCAACCACTCGATTTTCTTCCAATAGCTCAACTTGGATCTCAGCAAAATTTTACAAAAATAACAATCATTAGTGAAACAGTAAAGTTAAGAATACAAAATAAGTCAATTGTTGTGTTTGCATAAAAATTGGATTTGATAGTATGATGAAATCTGCTTGAACCCACAAATCTAAAGGGCAAAAGAAATTCCACTCAATGATAGGAGAGAGAGAGAGAGAGAGAGAGAGAGAGAGAGAGAGAACTACACCTATCACCATATAAATTAAGCAGTCAGCAAGTACTAGAATAAGATGTCTTAGAAATAATAATGGCAGTAGTGATCAACATTAAATTGACTCCCAAAAAAATATCAGTATGAAAATTATTTCTCATGATGTGTCATATTCCATAGATCTTCTAGTATTATTACTTCTACAGTGTCATTTCGATGGATCTACAAGATTAAATATTTATTGGTGTGTAATAGATGACACTATACAAGTACATTCTGTCATATTGAAATGAAGAAAAAAAAAAAAGGATTCACATGGAAGCCAACATGGGAATGAATCGTATTATTTACTCTTTGTAAAGTCAAATGTTCTTTGATCTAAGTTTACAATATGTACAGTAGTTTCGCACAAACTTCAATCTGAGATAGAAACAGGATTCAAAGGGCCTTTTGATCTAGCCTTTCATTCCAATTTAGGCAGCGAATCAAGTCTTGTTTGTAGTCATCAAACTACATCAAAAGAAATATAGAAGGAGCCAAACAAATGGCTATTCATGAAAAAATAATTAAGACAATAACAAAAGACAAAGGCTGAGTTAAGAAGCTTGCAGTATGGGAAGTCAGAAATCCAAGAGATCCAAGATTAAATAATACAACAGGGGGCACAACATCTCTACATAAATTGGACGCATGTAGTATAACCCCATCTCCCCCCAAGCAAGCCACAATATCAAGCTTTTCATGTAGATCACTGCATCAAGGACATCCAACAGGTTAGCAAAATTCTCAATGAAGTATAGGAATATTAAAAGATAAACTATGCTGTTACATTTATGGAGGACCCACAATAAAGCTTAAAGATCAACTAATGCAACTATGATATGGAAAAGAACAAGACTGAATATTCAAAAAGGTTAGAGACATTTGTTACTGTAGTTCCTCTGCCTATTGTCTCATTACGAGAAATCTTAAATTCAAAATTAATTTACCTACCCTTGACGATGATGATGAAGGCGAGCTCTAAACATTCTCAATATTGTCTCAGAGGCTAGTTGGAGGGGCATATCTGGGGACAATTTCTGCCATATAGGTAGGAGGCAACAGGTTTTGGTAAGAACATAATAGCTTAAAACTCCCAACCAGACTTCTAAAGCAAACAAACTTCATGATCTGTTTAGATCCCTAGATTTGGCATTGTATTGGACTTTGGATTTCCTATTGGAGGTTCCAATCCCAAATTGTTTAGATGTCTAATGAGTTTGGAGTTGGCATTGAATTCCAATTCCACACAAAAATTAAAAGTTTGGAAGCCACAACAGTGTGTCATGTGACAATCACTGGTCATGTATGCTTGAGACTGAAAGGGATGTAATACCTCCAAAACTTGCAAAGGATCCAATGATTCTCCATGATTATGTAGAAGGCGAACAGCAGCCTTAAACATTGGCTCCTTACCATCCTGTGGATCGAAATACATATCAAGTAACCTGAGTCATCATAAACAAAGAAAGGAGACAAAGTGCCTTAAGAAAATGCTACACAATTGTTATATGTACACATATAAAAAATTTAAGGAGAAGAGAAAAAAAACCAACTGCATATAGGCATCTGGTATGCCAATCTTTGCACAATACTGTTCAGCTGCTTCACGATCTTCCAGTTTCCTGAAAGGCAAGTGTATATTAATCACATATATCCAGCTCACAAGCTAGCACCAGCTCCTAAACCATGAATATGTAGGGCTTAAACTCCTTCATATTTTCAAAATTCCACAAAGTATACCCAACAAAGAATTTATCTAAACTAATGCTAATTCAACCCACATATCTCTCTTCTTTTTTAATTAGTAAGTTATACACACAATATAGGTTACAAACTACCAAATAAGCTAACTACAGGGTAAATAAGAACCGCTCTTGTATGAAAAATGAGCAACTGAGATGGAAGCACGCTTCAGTTTTGATTTTGTTGTGGACGAGCTGGAAGTAAACTAAAAACATCTGCCCAGTACATATACAAATCAGAATAGTAGATGACGGGAATTGTTTGTAACTACTTACATGATAAGGGAGGCAAGCTAAAAGATTTACAATTAACATAAATTAGAACCCCCCCCCCTCCTTGGACTTACTGCCTATTTTCATTCTCAGTTTCCTCTGGAGTATTGTTCTTCTCTTGAATGTTTCAGCAACATCTGGATACTTTCCCTTGATGAAGCTATCCAAGCATTTGCAGTAGGAAAAGTCTTCTTTACGACCATCAGTTGAGACAACGTAGAAGCACCGGCTTTCCTGGAAACTGCTGTGCTTGCTAACCTACATGTCGAGCTCAACATTATAGCAAACATCAATTATCATGTAACGCAAATGCTAAATTACCAATTGAAGAAAAAAAAAAGAAGAGGGGGGGGGGGGGGTTACTCCATTCTCAAGACCTACCAAAGACCAAAAATTTTCTTCCCTATTATTAAATAGAGAAACACTGCAGGGGATCTGAAAATCAACGCGCTACATTCAACTACTCAATTAAATTAACTATTTAAAATTAAAAAAATTAAACCATTACTTCAAAGCTCATGTCATACTTTATGTAATTTCTTCTCACATTTACTTTTAATTAACAAACTGACTTTCGAAATAGCTAGGTCCTATGATGCATTGAAAAATCAAATGTCATATACTACATTAGCGAGATAAAAATAAAGTAGCACTAGGATAATGGCTGATATGTTCTTTTTCTTTTCACTATGTTAAGCCCTAAACAAAGAATTGCTCATTTGTAACAAATGATGACGAGGCAAGCTTCATAGATATTCTAATTAGCTTTAATATTCAGTCATTCCCCTCTGGAGTAGGTAAAGTGCATGTTTCTCCTACAAAGGAAAGGTCCTGGAAAGGGCAATCTAGATAAGTTCCTAACCTACTGGCTCCTGTCTCCTGCCACTAAATTTAAAAACCATATACAACTATGATGATCCCCACATAGCTAGAGGTTCCTATTAAATCCACCACATTGGTAGGGTTGTTAGAGTTGGTAATTAGGAGCAACTGAGGTTTGATTATGTTAATTCAAATTGGTAGGACCACTAAGATAGTGATTAAATTATCTTTTATGAATTTTCTTCAACAAACAGTTTTTATTATATCGCTTATTTGGTGGTAGGTGGGGGGGGGGAGGAGGGGGAGGGATTTGTATAGGAATGTTGCCAGAGATTTCACTTTACAGGATTATATATATATAAAGAAAATGGCAAATGGCAATGGTAGGTTTGATGTTCACTCATATTATGTGGCTTTGAAAGGCCCGGGTGATGCATGCTTCCCTTTAGAAAAGCATCTGGTGTTTGAAGCTTTTAAAAAGGGTTGCATTCTCTGTATAGACAACAGCTTGGAGAAAGATTCTTACATGTGATAATTTCATGAAGAGAGGAATTATCTAGTACATTGGTATTGCATTTGTAGATGCAGTGGGGGGAGACAGGATTATTTGTTGTTGCCTTGCAACATTGCATGTTTCGTGCACCTATATTTTTTGTGTTTTCGGTTCAGTGGGCTTTGCTGAGCAGGGCCCTTGATCATTTGTCTACTTGGAGAATTGGTTTGATAAATAGTCTTATTGTATTTGGAATTGAGCCTGCTTATGCATGTTGTAGACATTGTGAAGAGAGAAGAATCATCATACTTTTGAAGATATGGAAGACTTGGTGGTTTGTATGTACTAG
Organism: Castanea sativa; assembly: GCF_040712315.1. NCBI lineage: Eukaryota > Viridiplantae > Streptophyta > Magnoliopsida > Fagales > Fagaceae > Castanea > Castanea sativa. Next base: position 22,541,531 of record NC_134018.1, read on the forward strand.
TTTTCGCTATATCATTGTTGTTTACTGGTTAGACATGCAACCAGTGGCGTTTTGAACCCACAACCTAACTTCCACCTTGATTTTACAAGAGGAAGTGCCATTTGAGGTAGGAGCTCATAGGCATTTTCACTAGATCATTGTTTGAATGGTCTAGTGTTCTAGATCCTAATAATATATTTTCTCTGTTCTAGACCCTAATAATTCTTTTTCTATTGTAGATTTCAGTGAATCTCTTTCGTTTCAATTGATGTTCACATTTTTTGTAATTCTTTAGGCTGTCATATGTATAAATCCTAACAGCCTATGTTCACTTTTTCTATGTTCTATATCCTTAATACTCTTTCTGTTGTAGATTTCATCGATTGTAGTTCACATTTTTTGTAATTCTTTAGGTTATCTTGTGTAGACATCCCAACATCCTATGCACATGAGGTAGTAAGTACATGGAAGTACTAAATAGTCAAGTCTAGAAAACTGACCACTTTCTTGCTTGACCCAAGCAACATAATGTCCTGAATCAGCACTCCTACCCTTGTGGGTCAGCACAGCAACGAAATCATAAATTCCAGTCATTTGTGTTCTGCTATCGGATGGAACACCAGCATTTTAGTATCAGTCAAACAGTGAAAAGGAGGGACCACATGCACTGGACTTCCAAAAACTCACATGAAATCTATAGTAGACTCCCTAATTTCAGCTAACATGGACATTTTAGGTTGATACCTTCTTCAGATGTAGCTATAGATGGTTCACCACTTCTATTTGATGATCCCTGTGTGCCAAGAAGAGACATGAGATAATTTTGTAATGAGAAAGAGATACATGTTTGTGTGTTTGTATGGATAGGTTGTGTACCTCTGCATCAGACATCTTGACATCATTGTCTTTTGAACCAGAGCTCTTTTCGCTAGCTTTCAAACCAAGCTTTTTACCTTCCTCGTCCCTTAGGATCTAAATTATAAACAATATACATGAAAATGTCCAACACAACCAAGCAATCAAATATTTTTGAAATGGAGATGTAACTTTAAAGTTCATCAAAGCCAAGGGCAAGCAAAAACCTTGCCAGGAGCTTCCAATTTTTTGCGGAGATCATCCGAACACAGATCATAAATATCCAACTCCAAAGGATAATCCACTTTCTGAAATAAGTGAACAAATTTTAAGAAACATGAACACTGTAAAACTTCTCACCAAGATAAAGAGTGGTGAATGCTAATGAAAGAAGGCAAGACACAGCATGCACTGTGTACTCTCATATTTGACCCCCACAAGGTAATCATCTCAAAGAATGTTTTGTTAAATTTCCACAATGCACTGTGTACTCTCATTTTTTTTTCCCCACAATGATATGAAAGTGACAAATTCAACTTCTGTAGTGCAACATATAATGAAAGAAGGAAACTGCAATTACCCACAAAATTTTGACCTTCTGATTTGACTCCCTCTTCCAGAAAAAACGCACAAACTGAACAGTCAGGTACCTTGGGAAAAAATCAAAGTTACATTAGCAGTATGAATTTAGATAAACCAACACAAAAAAAAAGTAGAGAAACACCCTACCAGCTTAAGTCATCCATTAAATAGGAAGATCCTTAAGGTTGGATCCTATGAGGCCACATGGTGGAACTTTTCATGCTATAAAGGGCAAAAAAAGAATAATTCATAAAAATCAGAAGAAGTTGTACCTTGGCAGGCCATTGATACGAGACTCTTTCAAGTAAATTGCACTACGCCCCAAGGAAGGGGAAGCCTTTTCCAATTCTGATTTTAAAGCCTACACAAACAAGTGAAATGATAAGCTTATGCAATGCTGTAGTTTTGAAAGGACATTTTTCATTGTTAGAATAACCAATTGATAAACTCTTTTTTTCCCTTTGAAAATCTAGAAAAGAAATATGAAAATGTTAGATTTGAATAACATGGTGCAAGTTCAATGTTACAAACTTCATAGCTAGAAAATTATTCTTGTCATAGAAAAGCAGAAGCAAACAAAATACTAGAGGTTAATTGTCATAGGTACCATGACATGTTACAAATTCAGGGATTATAAACCATCACCTGAACCACCCATCACCTCAAACTTATGAGGGCTAAAATGCCAATTGGTACAAAGGCCATTGTTATTAGGAAATGTTAGTCAAAATGCACAAACAATAACAACATTGATGTTGAAAGAAAATATAAGAAGCATGTAATACTTAATCAAATATTTGTTCTGCCCTTACACCCTAAAAGAGAGAGAGAGAGAGAGAGAGAACAAAAGATCTTCACAACTGGATGATACTACTTACATGCTTTAGTCCTTCGTGCAAATGGTTCACTTCTTGTGATATGTGGCATTTAAGTGAATAAACCGATTCTGTCTCTGAGCTTTCTTCACCACTTTCTTGACAATGGACCCTGGCCCCCACCAGCACAAATCACATATTCATACAAAATAATTATCAAAATTTCAAGCTTAATAAAACTGAACAGAAGAAAAACATAAAGTCCATGGATCATAAAATGATGCCTCTACCATTAATTTATTTACTAGCTATGGTCATCAGTAAGCCAATCATGCATCAAGCAAGCAAGAATCTTGACTTACATGCAAACAACAACATACAAAAATCTTTCCTTACATGCAAACAACATACAAAACCTTAGTCCCAAAATTTTGGGATTGGTTATGGATTCTCAATAGAATAGTTAGGGTCAACCATATGTATTCTTTTCCTCCATTCTATTCTATCTCAAAGTCATACTCTTTGTTAATCCCTTAATTGACATGTCACTTTTTAATACTTCTACTAATGTGATTTTTGGTCTTTCTCTACCTTTTTCATTCCCTCAACTTGGACCAACTCACTCTTTCATACTAGTAGTAGTCATCTCTCCCTCATCTTTTCTTCAATAGGGGCTTCCCCTATCTTGAAGTGAATTTCATCATTTTGAATCCTATTTTTCCAATGTATTTCCATGTAGCACAACACTCCTCTTGATGTGCTTCTCCACTTCATCCACCATGCTTTTATCATATGATTCACATCCTCTTCGATCTCTCAATATTTATGAATTATTAATCCAAGATATCAAAAATTGTCACTCTTTGGCATCTCCTGACCATCAAGTCTTACCACCCTTCCAGTTGCTACAGATCTGTGGTCTATGGTTTTGGGTTTATTTGGAGTAAGTTAGGCTATGCCAAAGTCTATTGTTGAGCTTAGCATGCTGGCAAGGTCGTCATCATCGAAATGGCCATATATGGATTATTGTTCTCCATTATTTGATGTGGCATCTTTGGAGGGAAAGAAATAGCAAGAGCTTTGAAGATAATGAGAGAACTATGCCAGATCTCAAGTTATTCTTTTTAAGAATCTTATTGGACTAGTTAGCATTGAGAAACCAATCTTTCTTTCCAATTCTTGATTTACTTGATTTATGTAACTTCTATATTTGATTGTATATCCATGTATACTCCTTGTGTATCTAAGTGTCTCTTTCTTTGATATCAATAAATCCTTATTACTTATCAAAAGTCTTACCGCCCCTTTGTTTTTGTTTCTACTTTTACTAAACTTACATTTCATGTACTCTATTTTAGTCCTACTTAATCAAAAGCCTTTAGAATCTAATGCTTCTCACCAAATTTCTAACTTCGCATTAGCACCACTTCTAATTTCATCCACTAAAACTATATTATCTACAAAAAAAATACAGGACTTCCTCTTGGATAGATTTAGTGAACTCATCCATCATTAGTACAAAGAAATATGGACTTAATGTTGATCCTTGATGCAAACCTATAGTGATAGGAAACTTGCTTGTGATTCCTCCACTTGTTCTCACACTAGTTACAACTATGTCTTACATATCCATAATCAACTTTATATAGGAGAACTCCTTTCTTTTCCAAAACCCATCAAATAACCTCTCTAGGGACCCTATCATATGCTTTCTCTAGATCATGAAGATCTTTACGAACCTCTCTATATTTATATTTCCATCAAAAGTTTAAGTAAGAAAACAACTACCATGATAGATCGTCCTAGCATGAACCAAAATGATTCTTTGATACTTAACCTATTTCAGTCACTCTTTCCAAAGTGTCATAGTGCAGCTCATATGTGGACAACAGTAATCTCCACCCACTAGGAATTTTGTTAGCACTTAAGATCTTATTGAAAAAGTTTTTCAACCAGCATACACCCACCTCGCCAAAGCACTTCCAAACTTCATTGGGGATTTCATCTGGTCCTAGGACTTTTCCCATTTTCATCCTCCTTAATGCATCCTTTACCTCCATCATCCTAATTCTTCGAACGAATCTACAGTCTCTATCCTCCATTGGGTTACCCAAATCGCTCCAATCTTCATATCATTTCCATTAAAAAGTTTATCAAAATAATTTTTCCATCTCTCCTTAATCTGCTTTCTTTTACTAACACTCTTTGATCTTCATCTTTACTCCCATGCAAACAAAGTACAGAATTAAAACAATAGACAAAATGATCACAAGATGACGAATATTCTCTTTTACTGGCAGAAGCACTACATAAGACTCTGAATTGATCAGATCAAAGATCCAAATCAAATTTGAATTTGAGCTGGTTGAGATTCAGTCACCATCCTGAATACACCAGATAGATCAAACTCAAATCCAAGTATTAAGATTTGACTATAGTCAGAAAATTGCTAAATACTCAAGCCCTCACCAATATGAAACATGTTTTCCAAGGGAAAAATTCACAAAATTGAAGCGGGTCTGTAATGGTATGACAACAAGGAAGTGTCAATAAGGAATGAAAACAAGAAAATATGAGATGTATACAATGAAGCACATCTTGACTTTACACATCCAAACACTCAGTGTCTTCTCTAATTAATTAGCAAAACAATGGAAGGACAAACTATGTAATTCCACATACAAAATTAGTAATAATTAAAATAAGACTACTACTCCAAACCAGTGTTAATTGTGAAATAATGAAAAACATAACTACCTGCTAACAAGCTCGATGCCAAAGAGAGCCTTCATGGTGTCAGGATTTTCACTGCAAGTGAATGTCATATATGATGACGTTAAACTACTGAAAAATAAAACAAATATAAGCAAGGCAATAAGTGCTCATGAAACAGCAGAGGATTAGAGTGCTAAGGAAGAAACTGCTCGGGTGGTAGTTCTAACTGAAAATAACCATAATTTATTTTTATTTTTTTGAGGAAATTGGTGTGCACTGGAAGTTTGTATACATAATAATCTATAGTAGACTTTTTTGTAGCTAATATCAGTACCAAGACATACCCACAGGCCTACATAGTAGTAGTTACATGCTACCAGGTAAAAAGAAGAATACCTAGAACCAATCGAACTAAGAGATTGAGAGAGTGTATATAAAAGTTGAGTCCAACATTCTTCAGCATCCTGTTACATGTTTTAAATTTAAAAGATCAACTTACTACCAGATCAAATCAGTAACATTGTTTTACAATTAGATGGAAGTAATTCAAGACCTGTTGCATGAAGACACCATTATGCAGCTGGCCAAATTGAGGATATTTTTTACGCAAAACCTGCAAACATAATAAACAAACAAACATGATATGTCTCCCTCCCGTACCAGTATAAATTATGCTGTAGCAACCAATCATTGAGATTTAGTTTGCCAAAAGTAGTTTTTGTGAAAATAGTACAAAGCAAGCATGGACTGAGACAATTTTAGAACCTATAGAACAAGAATTTATATCACGTGAAAAATCAAGGAAATCATCCTCCATCTTGAATCCAAGCATTAACTAAATTTTTCAGTGGACAAAGTGCCCTCTTCTTGAGGATGAAGCCTTAAGCTCAGATATATAGCAGTGAATGTATGTGCTACCTTTATCTTTTTAATAAAAATATGCCATTCAAAATATTTCTGATTAATGCTAAAGATTTTTCTGCAAAATCCCATGACACAAGGATTATTGTATTCTAACAAGTAACCTCAATTTGTAAAGGAGATAAAACAGCTGCAACATTAAATGGAAGAGTTAAATCAGAGAACAAACCATCCAAAATTGCATTGGAGCCACAGGCTTGACACTTTTATCAAGCTCATTAAATAAATCACGTGTTGCTATGGTCAACATATGAGAAGTCTGATCCACTTCGTTGCTTCTTCCAGAATGTACATACCTAATGAAAGTTTATAAACTGATACATCTTAGTAGCAAAAGAGGGCATGCACACTAACCATGAAAACAACAATCACAAAACAAATTCTGGAAAAATTAACGTTGATTAACTGAAGAAGAGAACTCACTGGATCAAAGCTGACTTCAACTCTGGAACAGAATGTAGGCATTGTACTGTGGAGTTCATGTAACAGGTGTTTCCCAAATTAAATAGACCAGCACTGTGTCTAAACCATACCTCCACAACCACTTGCCCAACAAGGTAGAGTTAAAACTCATCAATCATCTAATACCTAGCCCCCCAACTTGCATTGGCTTACAAACCTTAGCCCATTTCACCAAGTGTAATTTACAATCACCACTAATACCACTCCAAAGAAAATCTCTCTGTAATTCTCCATGTAGGGACATATTATCAAGGGAAAAAACACCTTAATACTCTAATTTGTTTGATCTCATGACTTCGATTCATTTCTTGAGTCAAAACACTCTATGCTGGACTTGGATGTGTATTTTCTTATGTTCCTTGTATGTTTGGATGTTTGTGATGAGTGGTCATTCCTTTTCTTTGATGGTATAGTTCTTAGATACGTGTTCCTTTGTTGAGGGCACTAGCCTCTTGTAGTACACTGCCTGTGTACTTGGGTGTCAGCTTTTAGTTTATATTTTCATATAAAGACTAAAGTTTTCATTACTTATCAAAATTTTGACGAGAAGATGGCCTAAAATAATTAACTAAAAATTAATATTAGATTTCAATTAACCTTTTTTCCCTTTGGTCACAGATCCACAATATTCATGATTGAAAGCTATCATTAACAATGCACATAAATTTTAAAGTTTAAAATCATGTTTAATTTGCTTTTCCTGACTGATCTACAAAAGGAATGCAATGGTATATTATTCTGAAGTCCTAACTAGCATGAGGTTGAAACATATGGTGATTATAGAATGAGATCAAACAACTAAAAACTTATCCATTTACACAATGGCACTGCTGTAACAGCTCAAATATATTTAAATATTCAACTTCTTAATAATACATGTGCAGACTTTCTATTACTTATTAAAAAAAAAACATGCCGATTTTAGAACCATAGAGTCATGAACTGTACCAAAGCAACCACTTGCTCTTCCTCTGGAAGATCTTCAATAAAAACAGGGCCCTTCTCTGGAGCTTTAATGATCTCATCTGTAGTTCCCATCATCATTAATTTTTGGCCCTAGAAAAAATAAATGCAGCGCACCACATAAGAACAAAATATAGATGTAGAATTAAAATCTGTAACAAAGTCACCATGAAAGTAAAAGCACCTGTTTTACTCCTAATGTCGACCAATCTGCATCATCCTGCATCATCCAAATAAAAAACTTAGATTGAGAATTTAAAAGCTGCTTTTATTATGTTGCTAATGAGCTCTAGCTTAATGTTGCCTCCTCCTTTTACAAGAACAAGGCTGGACAGGTCATGTGTTCAAGTCCCAGCAGGTGTCTGTCTGACTTACAAATAAATAAATAAATAAACTATTTTACTGAAAATTTCAATCATGCGTGAAAAGCAATTTATTGCAGATTTACCATATGATGCACTATATTTGAATAAATCAAGATATGGATCAATTTTAAGCAACATCTACAAAGGCATCTACTTACCTTCAGTAAACCACCCTTAACCATAATCTTCTGCCTTTCAGGAGGAACCCCGATTAGATCATACAACTGGCACTTGAAGACATAGGCAGGCTGGCTAGTATCAATTTCCATAGCTTGAAATAGCTCTTTTTGCCATTTTACACTCACTATGAAGAGAAACATTGCAATTGTCAAAAATGTTCGGGAAAAAAAAAAAAAAAAGCAAAAATTAAATCAAACTTCAACCCTCAACTCCCTAATCCAAGTGATCAATACTTATTCACTATTTAGAAAACCTCTGTAACAAACCTCTTTTTCAAGGTTCACCAATTTTGCGTTTTTTTAACCCTCGTGTAATGTTTGGGCGGGGGAGGAGGCTGCGGGGCATCATCCTTAGGCTATCATCGTGCTGCAAAGACATTAGATGCATACAATCAATATTTGGTGAAATGATAAGGTGTGTGAACTGCAAAATAGGCCTATACATCGTAATTAATGGTATCGTACCATAGAGCTGCCTTTGTGTCCTATTTTGTGTCCACCTGTCCCACAAGTGGGAGCTCTTCTAGCACGTTGCGGTCTACCTCGTGGGGGTGAGGGCTGATGAGGGGGATGCTCGTCCGGTACATCAGTATCTGGTTGTAGAGTGTCAATCCCAACTGGAGGTCCTAGAGGGTCAGATGAGGATGAGGTAGGTGGGTAATGATGCTTTGTGTATAGGCCAGGAGTGGGGATCATTGTCATGGGTTCAGTACGGGGTGGGTCTATGGGAAAACTGGGTGCACTAGAGCTGGTGGATGGGTTTGAGGGTGTCTCGGGGTGCATAGAAGGGGTCAACTGAGAATGAATACCGAGATCGAAACTGGGCTGCGAAGGTGGGGTGGGTGAAGGGACCTCGGGTTGAGGAGATGCATCTACCATGGGTGGAGGGACCTCGGGCTGGAGAGATGCGTACGGGATGGGTGCAGGTATCTCAACACTACTTACAACCCGAGCGGTTGTTGCACACCGACCACGGCCCCTAGCTGCACTTGTCCTTCGGCTTGCTGTAGCAGGCCGACCATGGCCCCTAGTTGCGCTTGTGCTTGGGCTTGCTGTAGCAGGCCCACCACGGCCCCTAGCTGCAGTAGCATGGGTCGGTGTATGTACAGGTGCTGCGCTTGTGCTTGGGATTGCAATATCTGCTGATTCAATCTCATGCCCATTGTTTGCCTCTCCATTTGGTGCAGGACCACCACCAAGCCCAGCCAGATCATTTAGGATGCGTCGGACATGGTTGTGGGCTCGGCTGCCTACAGGAAGCATCTCCAACAGCGCTAAATGGCTTTCAATCTGAAACCGAGAAAGAACCAGTACAATTAGATTTGAGACATTTACATATCAATTGTAGAATGGATAATATAGTATAGTACTTATTAATCTACCCAAATACTCAACTAAGATATATCTAATTAGAACACATTACCGATATATCTAATTTTGCGCTGTTGTGGTCAACATACTTTCGAGTGATTGGACGGTACCAACGGTAATAGTCATGATCGCGAGGCATCTCACCAGTCTGAGGAGGTGCATGGCAAAGTCGTTGTTGTCTCGCATCCCATGTAAGGATATACGGTCCATGCTCCTCCCTCCAATTCTTCTCCACCTTCCCACGCAAGTCTATTCTATGCAGTCTTTCATCGTACACAACATGGTCGGGCCGCTCTTGCGCCAACCCAAACTAACGAAGGACACGATCTGGGTGGTGTATCTCTACTATGCAAAAACACACAAGTGGCACCCTTGCCGTCCACGTATCCCTCCCTGCAACGCAAAAGTCAGGAAGGTAGCCGAAGTCTGCCTCGTATGGCTGCCACACAATCTACAATAGAAACAAAAAACAATTATCATAACATCAAGTTTATTAAAACAAGGGAGAATACATAGATAAAGGGAAAAACAAAAATTAAAACAGAAGATGTGTTAAAGGATGAAACAATCATATTCTTAAGGAAAATTAACATAACCAAACAGAATTTTTGTTTGCCATACTTGGTCCGGCTGAATTCTAACTAATTGCTCGCGATAGTGGATCAAGGCCATGCCGGATGGCCTACTCTTCGAGCTTGGCACCCGCACCCACCTACAGTTAGAAGCGAATGACATAAGATAAGATAATACCCATGTTATAGTTACTAAGAAGAGTACATTGCACACACAATATTAGAAAAATACTTACTTAAATGCAAGTGGAGCATATGGCCATGGGCCATAATCACATCCAGGTGGGGGCTCTATCCTCGGGCACAAGAATGGCAACCTTGCCCATGCCCAATACTGGACCAATGTGCACGCCCCACCAATCTGCGATGCCCCTTTCTCGCTTGCCCGACACAACTTTCTGTACAACCAGGCCAAGCAACCACTACCCCAACTATACTGTGGCGGATCACGAAGGTCACGCAGGAATGCTAAGAACATCAAATGCACCCTATCTCCCGACTTGTCCATGAAAAGCTTATCCCCTAGCAGCGCTAAAATATAGCACCGAGCATACTGGTGTATCTGCATCTCCATTGCGTCATGAGGCAGTGGCACTGCAATGGCGTGAACAAGGCGGCTGATGAGAATTCTTTGCCCCACCAAAGTTTTGTTGTCATTCGCCGGAGTAAAACCAAGCAACTCCATGCACAGATCTCGCCAATCCCCATCCACCACAGCAGTCGGCCCAACCAAGACCTCACCATCTATAGGAAGTCCGAAAATGACCTCCACATCTTGTAGGGTGATTGACATCTCACCATGTGGAAGATGGAACGTATGCGTCTCCGGCCGCCATCGCTTAACTAGGGCCGAAATTAGGCAATGATCTATCTCTCTAGAAGGGGCCCTAAACAATCCTTCCAGCCTTAGCAACTTGATAATGTCAATCACCCGATTATCTCCCATCTGAATGCTTGCCATCTCCTTAGTGCGGCACGTAAGTGGGCCCGGGTCCTGCAAAATCCATAAAAATTATAGCGGTTGTTACAACTACAAATTGTGTTTTGAAAGAACTTGCTAACTAAAAGTCAAAGACAACGTAAAAATTAAAGCGATTGTTAGAACTAGATATTTCACCTCGCCATTCCAAATGTCCTCTGATCGATGATATCGTTGTCGCGTCAACAATGACTCGTCAAGTGGACCAAGGTGCAAGATTTGTGGCTCGTCATCAATCCGAGGCTCCATACTGCAAACATTCAGATACTCAACTGTGAGATCATTAATAGTGTGGGGGCAAAGGAATGCTATTCTACATGCAAGGAAATGTGACTAAACATGAGATAGATCCCCATTCAAAATAAGACTATTTATTGCAACATCTCAAAATGGAATATAGAAAAAACTAGTTGGGACAAAGGGAGGAATGATTTAAATGGGAATGCTAAAACAAGAGTTTTTGGATACTTGTAATTGAAATGTGTTTTGATGTTATGATGCCCTTGAAACTCAAACTCTGTTTTATGACACCAATGCACCCATCTGTATACCGGAAAACCAAGCTCAACATGATGAACTGAATAGATTAAGGTGATTGTCAAATTGTTAAGGTAAAGTTTAAATCCAAAGAGATTTGTTTAATCTTCTGAAGACAGCAGTGTGACAGTCTAACAGATGTTGTCTGTTAAACTTAAAGAGTAGTTAGAATTATCTTGCCTAGTATACTAAGAAATTTTCATATAATTGATACAAATACACCAATTTGATTTTGTGGATAGGGGGAAGTTGAGTTTTAATGTCATTTTAATATTTTTAATGTCAATTTGGGCAGGTTGAAGATGCTAAATGTGTTATAAAATTATAGACAATGCTTATAGTATCACTATCATATCTTGGAAATAAGTTGACCAAGAATGGTCGTCTTACCATTTGTTTCTAGATGCCTAAGTTGAAATTAGCTTAAGATCATTACAGTCACATTTTTGAAATGAAATGTTTTCAGAGCAAAGTGCTAGACTTGAAAATCAAGCTGCCATATGTGCATTTTCTATGATTTTTTCCCCATAAGTTTCATATAAATTGGTGCTTCCTAAAACATGTTCTGAAGGAAAAATTCTGCTTTTGTATCTCATACAAAACCCATAGCGGAAGCGACGAACTAGGATCTATTTCATTCATGATTGATAACGTGCACTACATAAATTTCAGAATTTAAGAACAAGATAGCGTACCTTGGTGTGGAGAAATTCAAAACAAAGATTAGAAGCACTTGGGAACACTTTTAATCTTCACTCCAATTCCACTTTACGCCCAAGATGTGTGGTCTCTCAATCAGTTTTTCAAAGGGAGAATGAAAGTGTGTCTCACACTCTCTCACACACTGTTTCTTTTTCTTTTCTAATCTCTTCATCTTAAAAATTCTGTATGTTTCTCCCTTTATAACTAACTGATTATCTAATTGGGCTGGCCTATTGGGCCTTTCCAATTGGGCTTTAGTGTGTGGCTTGGAGTGGGACCAAAAGGGACCAATAAGACACTAGCTCCAATGGGCCTTAGGCTTTTCCGTCAACTCTTGACAAGTCCAAAGTTACCATTAATTATATTTAATACCACTATATAAATATAATTGCACTCTAGGCCTTATTAATAAATTATATCCCAAGACTTTATTATACACGTAACCCCTTCATAAAATATTCGTAGTAACACAAAGTCATAAATGTAGACTGCCACTTTGTAAATTACTACATCTTATCCTTGAGTACCCGGTTTAATTCTTTAAAGTTATTCGTTATATATTTATGAAATCCAATTTCATAAATATATACTTTAGCAATTTCTTACTAAAGTGGTTAGGCCTAACTCTTTGAATAACTGAACCCATTAAACTTATCTCAAGGGAATATTTTATATCTCCATCAAGAGACTATGAATTCCATCTTGAGAATATATGTTCCATCAACACTAAATGTGGCTGCCTAACATACTGAGGTTTTGACCGTAACTTTAGATCTCACTCCTGATATATCAAAGCAACCTACACTTCATGATCAGGTCCATTATTCTCTCAGGATTAAGAGTTTATGCAAATAGAAGTCGTGAGATTTATTATTCATTTGACAGTCTTTAGGAAAATAATAAATCTCACAGCGGTCCTGTTCAATATATTTTAACTCTTAAAACATATCAACATATCAACTAGAAGTTTCCACTTCCATGATCAAGACAAATCATCTTAGTTGACACGTTATAGTCTTCGCAGATGAAATGCCCAATTTCATCACCGACTACGAACTATAAATTCTGAGTTTACAAAGAACTTGTGATTTACATCTTCTGTGACTTTTCACATAAATCACATACAATGCATCTCATGGACTATATGATAATGTCCCATATTCATGTTACCATTATTTTAGATAATAATAAAATAACTTTATCAATCACAATATTAAGTCATACATAATGTCATACATAATATCATACATAGCATCATATAATAGGATTTAAGGGCACTAATCCTAACAGTTCTATATGGCTTATAGCATCTCTTATTTGCTTGCAGGGTAGTCACTCTGATATTGATGCAAAACAAAGCGATGTCCTCATAAGGTATCAAAACTCAAAAGCACAAAATAATTCACAATTTTTTTTCTTTAAATTTTCCATAGAACAAAATAAGGTTTGGCATTAGCTTAGTAGTGGGAGTTCTGTTTTGGGTTCAGTTCAATCTTTATTTCTGGTTGGGATGGAGATGGGAAATGCACAAATTCTAAATCTATTGAAAAAAAAAAAAATGGAATCTTTGAGGCAAAGGTTTGGCATTTGTGAGCTCTTGAAATTGGTTGAGATGATACAGAATGAGCAAGTCTAATGACAAAACAAATTTCACAGCTTCTAAGATGGCAAGTTGTGATGGGTGTACCATAAAAGTAACAACAATGCTAAAGACAAAAAAAATTTCAGCATTTGTGAAATTTTTGTGAAAAAATTTGCATCCATCTTTGTGTACAAGTAATTACAACTCCTCAAGCAAGAATGGGCCTGCAATTGTGTACGTTGGATATGATTCTTGTTGAAGATTTTATCCCTTTATAATATTTATTTGTTTTGTTATTTAAGGATCTTTATTTGTCCATTTCTAGCAATTTTCATCTTCAAGAATGTTATGGCTGATATCATTAATCCCTCCCATTTTCCCTCCTCTTGGGCTCATTGGATGATTTGATTTGAACTTAAAGTTTTGAACCTTTAAATTTATTGTTTTGTGCATCGGAAGATGTCACCATTGAAAGAGTTATTTTTTTAACCCCTTCTAAAGGATAGGTAGGTATCTGGCTATGAAAGATTTCTGGTGGTTTTTCTTTCAATCATATCTTCCACTATCCCCTTCTCCCCGAAATGAGAGAAAGCAATATATATATATATATATATATATATATATATATATATATATATATATATTCTGTGATTATAAGTTTTGCATTTCTCTTTCAGGATTGAAGGAACCACAGCTGTAGAAATTGCATCTGGCCTCTATTGGTACTTAAAGTATTGGTGTGGTGCTCATGTTTCATGGGACAAGACTGGTGGAGTTCAGATAGCTTCCATCCCTAAGCCAGGATCACTGCCCCTTGTAAAAGACGATGAGGTGATGATTCAGCGGCCAGTCCCATGGAACTATTACCAGAATGTTGTTACATCTAGTTGTGAGTATTGAATCTTTGCTTACCTTTTCAGTTCTACCAAAATTTTGGAACTAAATGTGCTATTCTTCAGATTTAAGTGATTGAGAGGACAGGAACTGTAAAATAGATTATATATTAATTAGGAATTCAAGAATTCACCTATTATACACTTTAGAGAATGATAGTGTACTATTTTGTTACTTCAGCTAATCTTTGTTGTAGTAAATTTGCTGGTGAGCTCTGACTCAAATGTCAATACCTCCTCACACAAGAATAGGTGAAGAGTGAGGTCATGGGTTAAAAAACCTAATGGGTGTGCATATAATTTACCAATCCAAAAACCAGAGTTTATTGTAGAGAATTCCTTAGGTAATTTCACATTTTTTCTTTGCAGATTCCTATGTTTGGTGGGACTGGGAAAGATGGGAGAAAGAGATAGATGGATGCAAATTTACCATTAGATATCTAACATTTCAGCTTCTAAAATTTACTATTATAGCAGTTTATAGATCGTCGGCAGAAAACCAACTGTGTTGGGTTCTAAAATATTGGTCAAATCATCTATACTATAATCCCACAAAGACAACCTTTCTACTCCATTCCATATTCTTAATCCGCGTTCTTCATCTGACTCAGCATCTCTTTTGATGAATATGCCAGCAACCCAAATCATACAACAAGTAACAAACCAAATTCGTCTAACTTAAATCTTACACTAACAAGAAAAACTAAAGCACTAACAACAGACATGATCAAACACAAACACTTGGCAAAACCCAGATGGAATAATTATTTAAAAAGCTCAAAAACATACCTGCAAACTTCCGTTGGTAGGGACAAAAGGGATTTTGAAGGATCTCCTGAAGCCGGTTGTGAGGAAAGAGGAGACCGTTTGAGGGTGAGGGCGATTTCCGTTGAATGCCGAGGGGTTGAGGGTGACTGGTTTGGGTGTTTGAGGGAGAGTGTTTGAATTTTGAGTGAGAGTGTTTCAGAGAGAGTGTTTGAGAGATTGAGAGAGTGTGAGTGTTTGAGTGAGGTTGAGAGAGTGTGATTGTTTCAGGGAGGGGTTTGAAAATGGGCGTGTAGATTTCGAGTCTTATAAACTCGATTTCTACGTGGCTACACATGGAAAATTTGTCCACGTAATGGTATTGCCGAACACTGCAAATCGAGTTTTAAAAGCTCGAGTTTTTCTTGGATCTCGAGTTTATAAAACTCGAGATGCTAGTTTCCTACATTCTTTTGCACAGTGACAACTAACGAAAATGTTAGATATCTAATGGTAAATGGCAACAAAATTCCTTAGATATAGTAACTTAAATTTTTGTTACTTGGATTTGCTTTTTAAATTTTAAATACCTATTTAGTTAAATAATACAGCTAACACCATTTTCTTTTTATCTCTTCTAGATGCATAAGAAATTAAAACTCATTTAGAAAACCACGGAAACCTCCTCTTCTTCTCAATTCTCACCCTCAATCCTCAATCTCAAATTTCTGAACTTTTGGAGAGTCACACCTAGGTGTGATGAAGTCAACATGTTATAAGCATGGTTTTAAAAATCGGAACGGACAAAGAACCGGAAAAGAGATTGATTATCAGTTTTATGGTCCAACTGAGGTCAGACCGATGATTGAACCGATGATGTCATAATTAATATAATTTAAATATTTAAATAATTTTTATATGAATTTTGAATTTTAATAACTTATTTTAAGAAAATATAAAATTTAGAATTTTTTTTTCTTTTTTTGCATACTACCTTTTTTTTTTTTTTTTTTTTTTCTAGTCAGTAATTATTGACAAAAAAAGAATAATCTACTATTAAAGTTTCATATATTTATTTTTTAATAAATAATAGTCTAACTTTAACTAATTTTCTATTCAAAAAAAAAAAAATAATAAAAACCCCCCAAAGTCAAGCGACTAGACAACTCACTGACATAGTGACATACCAATTATTATGACCAATCCACTTTCCCACCATCTCACTCCCAGCCACACACGTATACCCTTCTTTAATAATAAAAAAAGATAGAAGAATCTCCCCCTCTCTCTCTCTCTCTCTCTCTCTCTGTGGAAGTTAGATCTCCATCAGATCCTCTCATTCAATGTCTCACGGAAGAGCTGTGGTTTCAACACCAAGAATGAGCATTCAGTAGTTTTCTCATCTCTCAAGCCTAGCAGATCTGAGAAAAAAGAAGATTTTTAGCAAAAAATCTGTCCTTACCCACTTAGACTGGTAGATCTGAGAAAAAAAAAAGATTTTTCTGCAAAATAAAGCTCCATTTCAGATCTCTTTCATCAATTTTGCAAAACCGGTTCAACCATTCTGGTTTTCGGTTTTCCTAGTTAAACCAATGGTTACCGGTTAAATGCAGTTTTTCTTACATTTTCGGTTTTTAAGCATAACTGGAATGGATTATTGTCCGGTTCCTGATTGAACCAGTCGGTTTGGTCCCTTTTTAAAACTATGGTCCTAAGCCATGAAGGGAAAATTGAAGAGGTAGCTGTTGATTTTGAGGTAACTAGTGTGAGATAGTGTCGATTTGCTGACTTTAGCTAAAGCTGTCAACTCCTTCATTGTCTCTTGCATCCATAAATTGATCAAACATGACAGTTTGTTTATGTTATTCATGTTTGCTTTGCTTTGCCCAAATACAAAGTATTTTGAATATACAGTCAACGTTGAGCCTCGCATTTCGAAACATCGTCTATGAAATATATCTAGATTCATATCACGAATTCAAAGTCTAAGCAGAATCAACTTGAGGTTTGAGACAAAAAAATTGCCCATTTCTTGATTTGGATTTAGAAGCATGAGTTTGAAGGATTGAGGGAGAGAAGTGAGTATTGAGAAGTTGAAGAGGCTGAGGAATTAATGCATCTAGGAGGAAAAAGAAAATTATCAGACGGTGCTAACTTTAGTTAGTTGTAGTATTTAGCTTGATAGTTGTCTTAAATTTAAAAAGGGAACCTAAGTAATAGTATCTAAGGTATTATACCTAAGTTTTACCCTAAGAGCATCCACATCAGTGGATGGATAAATGTGAATAACTGTGCAAAATGAAAAAAAGTTATTAATTTTACACATTTTGAGCAAAAAAGTCTCTACATCAGTGCCTCTAAACTCATCTATAACATACACTTTGCTACAGTACCGTGTAAATTTACACGGGTACTGTAGCAGGTGTATTTAATTTTTTATAGTTTTTTCTCTCTCCTCCCTACTGACTCTCACCTCCCTCTCTCTCTCTCTCTCTCTCTCTCTCTCTCAAACACAGCACAATTCTCTCTTTCTCTCATCTCATCCATTTTTCTTCCTCTAGCCGCCGATCGCCATCGCCACCGATAAGAACAAGGTCGAGCAAGCCGAGTCGCCGGATGAGTTCGTCGCCTACAATACGAACGGAGTTCTCCGATGGGTCCGTCGCCTAGAATCTCGTGGGTTTTGATCCATTTTTGGTTGAGCGAGGAGGTGGCGGTGTTGCGAGGCATCGATCTTGCTCCGATTTGTTGGTTGTTTTTTTTGTGGTTTTTGGTTGACTGTGGGTGTGGGTCGGTGGGTTTTGATTATCTTATCGCCGATTGGGTGGGCGATGAATGGGTTTGGGTGTGGGTGAGGCTCGACGGATCGATGGGTTTGGCTCGACGGATAGGTGGGTGTGGTTTGTTGAAGGATGGGTGTGGGTGTGGCTCGGTGGGTGTGGTTTGTTGAAGGATTTTGTTGAAGGGTGGCTGGTTGGGTGTGTGGCTCAACGGAGAAGATGCAGTGAGGGAGGGAAAGTGGCTCGACAGAGAAGACGCAGTGAGGGAGACGGAGAAGACGCAGTGAGGGAGGGAAAGAAATAATAAAAAATTTAAAAAGAATGAATATTTTATTGAATAAATGTGTATAATAGATAAACTGATGTGGGTGTTTTGTAAAAGTGGAGGTGTAAAATAGAAAAAGTAGGTTTTTTCGTGTAAAATAGACAAAAAATTTGAACGAGCTGATGTGGTTGCTCTAAGTAGTAATATATGAGACATGATATATAAGATGTGGAATATGAATGCATTTCATTTGGCTCAAGGTTTTAAAATGTTTTAATTTTTAACATAAAAAATGAAAATGAAAAATAAAAATTGACATATATACACATATATTATGAATTTAAATGAAAAATTTTAGATTGAAATAACTTATATATATTAAGTTATTTATTTTATTATGTTCCAATTTAGTAGCATTTTTATTCATCTTAGTATAATTTCATAAAACATTATTAAAAAAATAAATTTAGTATTTAATATATAGTTTTTTTTTTTCAATTTTACCCATGTTTTCTAGCAAAAATAACAAATAAGTAAATGAAGGAGAATATTTTATTATTATATTCCTTGAGTACTTAGCTTAAAAAGAAGAAAAATAAAAATATTTATCTCATATAATTTTAAATTTTGTTTTTTTGTTTTTTTTTTTGTTTCGGATCTAATAAACATACTTACATAATATATGACATAATCTAATCGTCCAAATTATAGATCCCAAGAAAAAAAAATTAAGGATTATAATAAAAAAAAGAAGATGAGAAAATGTTGGTGTTTAATAACAAGCAGCAAAACATGGAACTAAAAATATTAATTATAATAATTTCATTGTAGTATATTTAAGTTTATAACACATGTGAGAGACTGGGGAAAACTAGGGTGCTCTCAGAAAAGGGGTTAGGCATCGGCATCTTCCCTTTTCAGGATTTTGTATGGAGTTGCCGCTTATTTTTTTATAAAAAAATAAGAAAAAAATACAAATTCACATGTCCAAAATACCTCAAATTTCATTAACTGGTTATACATATACAATTCGGTAGAATATCTTTACAAGGCTTTGGTCCTAAATACAATCTATATAAAAAAAATACAAAGTTTTGTCCTAGATATAGTCTACCAAGATAAAATAAAGCACCAATCCTACCAACCTAAAATTCTAAGGTTCAGGGACTAGGTTACAGGATGAGAATGTGTTAGTTATCCACCTTGCCCAAATAGAGTCTGGTCTTCTAGACTTTAAATGACCATTAAATATCCATATTCAAAGTATGAAATGATATGCAACATATGCTATGTCAAATCCTAGACCTAGGGTTAAACTTCTATTCAAGAACCTTAGATCTGCATTTTACTTCGTGTGAAAAAATTTGATGAGAGTAGTTAATGAAAAATTTAATTTTTTAATTTCCATAAAAGAAAAAGAATGGATTTTAAAAAAAAATTCAGATCTGGTTGGGATTTTTAAATGTGGGGAAAAACAGATTTTTCTTTGAAAACACCAATTTTTTTTATGAAAGAAAAACAGATCTGGTTTCTATCTAAGACAAGGATCAGATTTTTATTTTAACAAAATGCAGATAAGATTTTTTATATTAAAAAACAGGGCAGATTTTTATAAGCAAAAACGCAAATCTGAATTTATAAATAAAATACATATTAGATTTTATAAATAAAATACAGATCAAATTTTATAAATAAAATACAATATCAAATTTTATAAATAAAATTCAGATCTGGTTTTACTTTGAAAAAGAAACAAAGAGAAAAGTATAGATCTGACTTTAGTTTTAAAAAAGATGGAGAAAATTTGCAATTCTGATTTTAGTTTAAGAAAAACATGAGAAAAATTGTAGATTTGATTTTAGTTTAAGAAAATCTAAAATCTTAAGGAAAGATTCAACCCTAGATCTAGGCATGTTCATCAATTAATCATGTGAAATTTTTTAAAGCAAAAGAGAAAATGTAATAACATATGAGAAACATGGTTATCTAAACACAGAAAAAACATCACATCCATGGAAAATAAAGCATACATGAAAGCATGTTAAGGAAACAAAGTTAGAATCATACCTGCATGAACTTAGTCCACTAGCAAAGAACTATCCTAGAGATTAAGGAGAGTGAATTTCTAAGGATTTAAGTGAAGTCTCTTAATAGAAAAGAAATTCCTAAAGCAAAGCTTCCAGAATTTCTTTAATGTAAGGGGAGAAAAGTAAAAAGAAAAGGCCCCTTGAATGTAGGGGTGGTAAAGTAAGCCCAAACCTATTTGCCTACCCAAACCCACCCACTCTAATTGAACCCAAACTCACCCAATTATTAGTTGGGTTAAATGGGCATTAGCCTAATTAGACTCAATGATTATTGGGTTTTAACTAAAAAACCATTGGGACCCATTTGACCCAAAAACAATATACCCAAAATCAACCCAGCCCTTCCCATAAAAAAAAAAAAAAACCCTCAGACGTTTCAGTTTCAGTGTTTCCATTTTCCTTCATTTTCTTGGCCTCCAAACACTTCTCTCTCTCCTCTCGCTTGCTCTCTCTCTTTCTCTCTCTAGCTCTCACAGAGAACAATGAGGCACAACAAACACATTTCTCTATAGCAATCCGATCTGCATTTAGCAAATCAAAAGCATGAAAATTCAAACCTACAAGTTTCACTGATGCGTGGATCAGTGTCGCCCAAGGCTTCGATCTGAATCTTAAGCCCTTCTTCATAGCAAGCGATTAAGCGATTGAAAACGTGTCGCCAAGTTGCATTTGACCGGAAAACGCCACGAGCGCGTGATCGGCGCCTCTAGGAGGATCCGGAACCTAAATGGCCTGGTCCAGAACCAGAATTGCCTCCTCGAACCGCCCTAAACTCAAGTAGATCACCACCAAAACGTGAAGGCTCATTGCCAAGTCCAGACTCGGCTCACCGTCATCTCCACCAGAGCATCGCCAAGTGCAACCACTACTGGGTTTGAATTTTTTTTTTTTATTTTAAATTTGGGTAATTTAAGAATAGAGTAATTGATAAGGATGCTTTCATTTTTCTCTTTTGTTGGTTCAGAAGGATTTCTATTTGTTTCAAGGAAGGTTGCTTTCGAAATTCCAAGAAAGTTTTGAGTTTGAAATGACATTTTTTTTTGTATTTGTTTCACTATTTGGCTGCCAAGAAAGTGAGAGAAAATAGAAAAAAAAAAATTTATTTGGATTTTAATATAATTGCTGATGTGGATGTGCTTATGTGGAATTTTTTAATCCCAAGAATGGAGACCAGAGAGAGTGGAAAAGGGAATCCAAAAAATTGTTGGGGGTTTTCACTTTAATGACATTTTAGTAATTTTGATAATTAGGTAATTGGGTGGGTTGGGGTTTACCCAAAATAATTAGGTTGGGTTAGATTTGGGTTAGAAGCAATTAGTTAAATGGGTTCTAATGGGTAAATGAGTTTTATATACCCTAACCCAATTAGACCCGCCCCAAACCCACCCATTTGCCACCCCTACTTGAATGTTAGGAGGCCTCCACTATTTATAGAGGTGTTAGTTGATTAGAAAATAAGCTAGGTTTCCTTAAAAATTAAGTCCAATCAGCTTAAAAAATAAGGAAAAAAACATATGGGAAAATCCTTAAAAAAAAAGAGATTTAGATAAGAGTAAGCTAATTTTTCAGATCAGAACATGTTTCAATATTCTGATTATATCTTTTTACTCAAAATTCGGATTAAGCTAAAATTTTGATAGCTGAAGGAAAATTAAACTCTATACAACTTTTCCAGAAATAGCCTAGTTCGAATTATGAGTTCTACTATGCCAAAATTTCCTTGGAAAGTGAATCTGAAATCTGCTACTTGATTAGCACGTTTTTGAAGTGTTTTCCAACTCTAAAACTGTATTTGGACGAATTTTAAAGTTATTTTCATGATAAACCTCATCACAAAGTGATAATTAAGATTTTTTAATATAATTATTTTGAATATAATTATTCCAAAAGCCTAGTTATCTATAGCCTTTAAATATTATCAACTTAATTGTTTTAATCCCATGCAACAAATCTCATTTTAAGAAAAATACTCCACCAATCACATAAATTTATTTAATTAATTTCAATCATTAACCAATCAAAATTAATTTAAACTAATCACACGTGATCGGCTTCACCCTCATACAATGCATGCAGACCGTGAAAACTTGTTCTTGTAATATCTTTTAATCCGACGATCCGATTTGGGAATCGGGCATATCGTTGCGACCGTTTGAATCTCAAGATAATTTTTATGATATGCAATGAATGATTTAATGCATGTAATGTAACTATGATTTTTTGGGTACTTGACATGGTCATTTTAGTCATCTTTCAAAATTAAATTATGGGTGTAAAATTGAGTGTCTACAACACATATTAAAGTTTAATTAAGTTGAAGCATTTTCCTAAAATATAATATGAAAAAAAACATGTGTTTTATATATAAATGGCTACAAGACGGGTATTGGATCACTCGTCTTTGTCCTCACTTTTGGGAGGGTTCCTCCCCGACCTTGACTTGCTTGCCTCGTGGGTACCTACCACAGGATAGATATAAAAGTACGGATTTACCAATTAATGATGTGCTGAAATTGTCAGTGAGTTGTAGGCTCCAAATCACACCAATGGGTGCCTGTGGAATAAGAACAAATGAACCAAACAGAAGGCACCGGTGTGGTACCGGCTAAGAACCCTCCGGAGGTCAAGTTAGTGAATAAGAAATCTCTAAGAACTCTATAGTGAGAGAGCTAGGGATTTTTTGTGTACCTGAGAAAAGTGGAGGTCTTGTGTTTATATAGTGGTGAGTGGTGAATCGGAATCCCCTTAAAGTATGGATCTTTCCTTGCGGAGAGGGCTTGACGTATAGGGTTTCCAAGACTTCAAGGTCCCTTTCCATGTAAGGGAGATATGGGTGAGTAATGGGTTTTATTTGGTGTGTCGTGCAAGGTATTTCCATGTATAGGTATGCATGGGGACCAAGCTAGGCCATGGTGGACCCGTCGGTCACCCCTCTTTGTCGGCCCTTAAAGGGTTTCTTGTCAGCTTTATAGAGGTGCTCGTCGAGCACCATCCGCGGGATCATCAAGGCTCATGTTGTTGGCTTAGGTCTGTTGGTTTTTGTGGCATCGTTGGTGTCATCGGCTTTTTTGCACGATGCGTCTGGGTGTACTAAGCCCTTGTCAAAAATGCCATTATCAGCTGCCCCCCTAAGCCGTGATCCCGTCGGCCTTGGCTGACGGGCTACGGAGTACATGGGTATTTATGACCATTGATTTAGAGTCTTATTGAAGAGTGTGTCATTAAATGGTGTAGGCAACCTTAATCTTAAATGCTAGGTGACACGTGGCGTTCGTTGGTTGGCTTTGTTTCTAATCAAAAGTGTCGCTTCGTTTGTCGCGCTTCTTCATCCTATAAATAGTCCCCCCTCCCCTCATTTGTTCCCTTTATTTTCATTTTCGTTCTTGGAGAGATTTAAGGATCAGAGTGTTCCCGTCTGTTGTTCTTAGGCGCTGGTCCTTTGGATCAATCCGTCACCTTTGAGGAACCCGTCGCCTGGTAAGTTTTCTTCGTCTCTTTTTTTGTTGTCTATTCTTTTTGTTGGTCGTCATATATATAGAGACCCGTCGATTAGGATTTTAAAATACCTTCATCGCTTGTAGGTGAACAGATGTCAAGTGGTATAGAAGCGACGAGTGAACAGTCGTCGTCAATCCGTGAGGGTGTAGGCTACGACGAGGTCTACCCATCAGGTCATGGGCCTAAGGAGGGTTTAACTTGGTCCCCAGAAAGGGAACCGTCCGCTCATTCTCCTGACGAGGAGGAGGAGGAAGAGTATGAAGAGGATGAAGAAGACAACGACGAGGAAGAGGAAGGAGAGGAGAGGGACGATGAGGGGGAAAAGGAGAGTGATGAGGGAAGTCTTGAGGAAAGTGATGAGTTGCTAGACTAGAAGGATGGTAAGTGTAGTAGACCCTTTATCTTGCCTAAGATATGAACGGTGAACGATTTCTACCTGACCATGTCTCAAAAGGTCTTTATCACCCTTCGTGACCGTCACCAAATCCTTGATAGCATCCACATTCGTCTATCAGGAAAGTTCGAGAGATGTTACTTGGGTAAAATGGTAGATGTGGGAATGTATGATGCTATGTTCACCGTTGGGCTGAGGTTGTCGTTGACGAAACTGCACCTTCAACTTGACAATTACCTAGGATTATCTGTCAGTCAGATCGCGCCCAATGCGTGGAGGATTTTTATTGGTGACGAGGTGATATAGGGCCAGTTGAGTGGAGGGAACCGTCGGCTCATGCTTGACTAGTCCTTTTACTATTACAAGCCCCATCAAATATCATCATTAAAGGGCATCTACCATTTTTTAGCTAGGAAGTCGTCGCTCAGGCTTGTGTTTGATATGATTGATTCTAATAGAAACTGGAAGGATTGCTATTTTTTCATCAAGGGGACGGAGTGGGTGTGTAGGCTCGAAGAGTGGGCCAGTATGTGTGACGGGTTTGATAACACTTGGGGAATCATCCAGGAGTCTAGTGAGTGTTCAGCTTCTTGTATTTTTGATGATTTTAGTTTTGTATCTAAAACAAGATTTTTCTTATTTCTCAACTTCCGTCTGTCCCAAGATAACCGACGAGCAAGAAAACTTTCTAAGGAGGGTTTGGGAGATGGCTTTGGAGGAAAGGAAGTGGAAGGACTTGGTCACCCTTGACACCCTCCATGCCTTTTGCGGTGGTCTAGAGTCGATGCTTGTAGCTCGACGACTGCACGCTGCTTCACGTCGTTGTTAGTTTCTCTATCTGTTAGTGCTTTTGTTAATCCCTTATGTATACCTTGTCCATTGTCGTTATCAATTTTTTTTTTTTTTAATTTAAAATTTGTCCCATCATTTTTAGAGATAGAGATAGGTAGGCAAAGGGCACTGGTAAGGAAAGCGACTGTTACTTGTAAGCAGTAGGGGGAGACGTCTGTGTTGGCCCCCAAGGTGGTCCCCAAGACGACCAGTAAAAGGAAGAGCGAAACCAAGGACGACTGTCCACCCAAGAAAGGGACGGGTTTGTCGGCGGGGGACCAACGGCGTAAATCTCCTTCACCTCCTCACCAAGGCGTTGGTAAAGGCTTGATGATGGGTAAGGGCCCCATTGTCAACGACCCCGTTTGGAAGCTCCTTACGCACAAGGATTATGCTATCGAGATGGTCAGCTCGATCATCAAGGAGACGGACTTGGACCCCTGTATTGGGTATACCGCGGAAGACTTGGGGGCTTCCAGCCTTTACGACCTATCCAAGGTGTGTACCCGTCATCTTAAGTTTGCCAATTTTTGTGTGCTTTTCCTAATCTTCGTCGTTCTCTTTTATCTCAAGCATTGGTGCAGATGAAGGCCCTCCAGGACAGGTGTGAGGCCAACGAGGGGGTGATACGTTGGTTCCGCAAGCTTTAGGAAATTGAAAATAAGGAGCGAGAGCAGTATAAGGAGGCCGTTCGTACCATTAACAAAGAGCTGATGAATAAGCTTGTTGAGCTGGCGGAGGAGACTCTTCTGCGTGAGGAAGCAGAGAAGGCAAAGATTAACCTGGCGACAGAGCTGCCTACTTTTCGCGAATAGGTGGAGAAGGCCAGGGCCGACGCTGTGGCAGAGTTTCAGGCTTCTCAACCTTTCTTCGATACGTGTCGTGTCTATTATGGTGATGGGTTCGATGATTGATTGAAGAAAGTGGGAGCCATTTATCCCGACCTAGACTTGTCTTGGATTACCATAGACGACATCGTCTCGCCGACGTTCGCGAGCGATGACACTGTTAGCGATAATATCGTGGACTCCGTCCACACGGTTGAGCAGGAGGAGAAGGTTGCTAACGGTGTGGTTATTGCCTAGCCTGCCCCCAAGGGTCTCGATGCCGTTGAGTCTACCGTGGGCCCAATGACTACCGATGGTTCATTTGCCATGGATCCAGCTGCCCATGATGCTCCCCCATCCTGATTTCCTATCCTTTTCTTTTGTATCCAAATTTTTGTAGGATTACTTGTAAAACAGTAATTAATGCCCCTTTGGGCTTTTATGTAAAGGCATTTACCCTTCTGGGTTACATCTACTGTTTTTATTCGTTGCTTGCCCTTGTGATTTTATTTTATTGGTTATTTGGGAAGGTACCTCTATTACATTGATATTTTGTGCTATCTGTCCGTCCAGTAGAGCTTGGAAAATCCTTACAAGGCATCTGTTCATTCACCTCGTAGGTAGGGTTTAGGAGATTTTTCTAAGACCAGATACCCGTTAGTATTCTTGGTTACCCGTCCACCCCGTAGATAGGACTTAAAAAGAATTTTAAAGGTGAGGTACCCGTTGGTATCCTTGGTCGCCTGTCCACCTCGTAGGTAGGACTTGGCAAGATTTTTAAGACCAAGTACCCGTTAGTATCCTTGATCGACCGTCCACCCCGTAGGTAGGACTTAGTGTGGTTTAGATGATCCATTGAAGGGTAGAGACCAGAGCCACATTTCTAATAATGCATCCAAGTCTTATTAATAATGAAAAGTGCTAAAAAGAAACTCGACATCCTTGGATTCTTAACATCCTTTAACTTTCAACTTTTGATATAAAAATGGAAAAACGAAAAGAAAACGATAAAATAAGCTGCATCTGACTAATAATGGTAGTACTTCCTTAAGTGCTCGGTGTTCCATGGGTGATGGAGTCTCTGCCTGTCAAGGGTTTCCAAGTAGTAAGTCCCTTTCCTATGACAGTCGACGATCTTGTAGGGTCCCTCCCAATTGGGGCCCAGCTTGCCTTGTGAGGGATCCTTGGTGGTCGTTGTTACCTTTCTTAAGACCAGATCCTTTACTTGAAAGTGATGAGGCCTGACCTTGGAGTTGTAGTATTTTGCCATTAGGTCCTAAAAACGAGCCATCCTTTGTTCTGACACTACTCTGACGTCGTTAAGGAGGTCCAACTGCAGGCGTAATCCTTCTTCATTCCTTTCGCCATCATGATGGGATATTTGATAGCTGGTCGGCCTTATTTTTATTGGGATGATGGCCTTGTGCTCGTATGTGAGGCAGAAAGGTGTCTCTCTTGTAGGTGTGTGAGCTGTTGTCCTATATACCTATAGGACACTGGGTAACTCATTTAGTCATATACCCTTCACCACCTTAAGCCGAGTCTTAATCATTTTGAGCAGGGATTAGTTTGTGACTTCGACCTGTCCGTTGGCTTGGGGGTGAGTGGGAGAAGAGTAATGGTTCTTGATTCCAAACTGTTGGCAAAAGTCCTTGAATGCATCACTGTCAAATTGTCTACCATTGTCCGAGACAAAGACCCTAGGAATCCTGAAGCAGTAAATGACGCTCTTCCAAATGAAGCTTTAGCCAATTCTCTCTATGATAGTGGCTAGTGGCTCTGCCTCAACCCAACTAGTAAAGTAGTCGATCCTTATGACGAGGAACTTGAGCTATCATACAGTGATAGGGAAAGGTCCCACTATATCCAACCCCCACTGGGCGAATGGCCAGGGGGCGCTCATTGGTGTAAGCTCCTCCGTTGGTTGTCGTATGAGGTTACTGAATCGTTGGCACTTGTTGCACGCCCTTACATAGGACTGAGCATCCTTTTGCATAGTAGGCCAATAGTATCCAGCATTACTAGCTTGTGGACCAGTGAGCGTGCCCCCGAGTGGTTCCCGCATATTCCTTCATTCACTTTTCTCATGACATAGTCTGCTTCGCCGGGGGCTAGGCATCTTAGATATGGACGGGAGAAGCCCCTTTTGTAAAGGATGTCTCTAATCATTATGAAGCATGAAGATTGCACCTTCAGCCTACAAGAAGTGTCATGATCTTCTAGCAATGTCCCATTTCTGAGGTAGGATGTGATGGGCGTTGTCCAGTCAGTCCTTGGGAGGATGACCTGAACTTCCAATCTGTCGATGGTAGGGGCATATTGAATGAAGGATAATACGTTATTAGTAGTGTCCGTGTAATCTGCGGATGAAAATTTGGCCAGATAGTCTGCTTGCTCATTTTCATTTCTTGGGATCTGTATAAACTTGGCTGAAAATCCATCACCTGTCTTGCTTTTGACCATGCTTAGGTATTTCTTCATTCGTTCTCCTTTTACTTCATAATTATTGTTGATGTGTCCTACCACAACTTGCGAATCATAATGCACAACTGTGGACGTGACCATTGCCACTTTGACCAAGTCGATACCCGAGAGGATCGCTTCGTATTCTGCCTCGTTGTTGGTTGTTGAGAATTGGAGGCAGACTGCACACTTTATTGTATCTCCTTCTAGGGTTCATAGTAGGACCCTTGCTCCTTCTGCCCGTTGATTAGACGATTTGTCTATCCATACCATCCATGTCGTCGGTTCCTCTTTTTCAACTTCTCCTGTCGTGAACTCTACAATGAAGTCAGCTAGAGCTTGTGCTTTGATTGCGGTTTGGGGTCGGTATTGGACATTGAACTTATCGAGCTCTATGGCCCATAGGACCAGACATCCTACCACCCCTGGGTTATTCATTGTCCTCCATAGCGGCTTGTCAGTTTGAACCACTATGGTATGCACTTGGAAGTACAGCCTGAGTTTTCGTGCAACCGTGATCAGCACGAAGGTCGACGTTTCTATTAAGGGGTATCATCCTTCAGCTTCTCGCAGTGCTCGGCTGGTGTAGTAAAAAGGCAACTGCACTCGGTCTTCCTCTTGTACTAAGGTGGAACTGACGGCCGTCTGGGATTCGGCTAAGTAGAGGAAGAGCTCTCACCAGGTTTGGATGGGCTAAGCAATAGGGGAGACACGAGGTATGTCTTTAGCTCCTTGAACGCCTTCTGGCACTCGTCGATTCACTTGAAAGCCTTCCGCAGTACCTTGAAGAAGGGCAGACACTTATCCGTTGCTTTGGAGATGAACCTGTTAAGGGCTGCCACTCTATCGTTCTGGCTTTGCACTTCCTTGATGTTCTTCAAAGGGGCATCTCCATTATCGCTTGAACTTTGTTAGGATTGGCCTCTACACCACGCTGCGATACCATAAAACCTAGGAATTTTCCTAACGCCACACCGAACACACACTTGTTGGGATTGAGCTTTATGTCATGGAGGCAAAGGGTATCGAATGTTTCGCGAAGGTCATCTAAGTGGTTAGACTCCTTCGTGCTTTTTATGAGCATGTCGTCTACGTATACTTCCACGTTTCACCCTATATGTCGGGTGAACATTTTGTTCACAAGCCTTTGGTACATCGCCCCCGCGTTCTTTAAACCAAACGGCATGACTTTGTAGCAGAAAAGTCCTTGGCTTGTGACAAATAAGGTCTTCTTTTGGTCCGCTTCATCTAACCTGATCTGATTGTATCCGGAATAGGCGTCCATGAAGCTTAGTAACTAATGGCCAACTGTAGAGTCCACAAGGAGGTTAATACGCGGAAGTGGATAGCTATCCTTTGGGTAAGCTCTGTTTAGGTCAGTGAAGTCCACACACATTCTCCACTTGCCGTTTGCTTTTTGACCATGACCACGTTGACCAACCATTCGGGGTAGTAGACTTCCCTAATGAAATCTGCCTTTAGTAGCTTGCATATTTCTTCAAATATGGCTTTGTCCCTTTCTTGACGAAGCCCCTTTTCTTTTGTTAGACTGGAGGGAAGGATGGGCATATGTTAAGCTTGTGGACCATGGTACTTGGATTGATCCTTGGCATATCCTTATGGCTCCAAGTGAAGATGTCCCGATTGTTTTTTAGGAAGATGACAAGCTTTCTGTGAATTGAAGGGTGAGCTCAGTTGCCGATACGAGTGGTTCGGCTGGGAACGTTATCGTCCAAGGAAACTTCCTTCAGGTCCTCCATTAGCTTTACTGCTATCTGTTAGGATTAGTGCCCTTAAATCCTATTGTATGATGCTATGTATGATATTATGTATGACATTATGTATGACATGATGTATGACTTAATATTGTGTTTGATAAAGTTATTTTATTATTATCTAAAATAATGGTAACATGAATATGGGACATTATCATATAGTCCATGAGATGCATTGTATGTGATTTATGTGAAAAGTCACAGAAGATGTAAATCACAAGTTCTTTGTAAACTCAGAATTTATAGTTCGTAGTCGGTGATGAAATTGGGCATTTCAACTGCGAAGACTATAACGTGTCAACTAAGATGATTTGTCTTGATCATGGAAGTGGTGACTTCTAGTCGATATGTTTATATGTTTTAAGAGTTAAGACATATTGAACAGGACCGCTGTGAGATTTATTATTCTCATAATGACTGTCAAATGAATAATAAATCTCACGACTTCTATTTGCATGAACTCTTAATCCTGAGAGAATAATGGACCTGATCATGAAGTGTAGGTTGCTTTGATATATCAGGAGTGAGATCTGAAGTGACGGTCAAAACCTCAGTATATTGGGCAGCCACATTTAGTGTTGATGGAACATATATTCTCAAGATGGAATTCATAGTCTCTTAATGGAGATATAAAATATTCCCTTGAGATAAGTTTAATGGTTTCAGTTATTCAGAGAGTTAGGCCTAACCACTTTAGTAAGAAATTACTAAAGTATATATTTATGAAATTGGATTTCATAAATATATAATGAATAACTTTAAAGAATTAAACCGGGTACTCAAGGATAAGATGTAGTAATTTACAAAGTGGCAGTCTACGTTTATGACTTTGTGTTACTACGAATATTTTATGAAGGGGTTACGTGTATAATAAAGTCTTGGGATATAATTTATTAATAAGGCCTAGAGTGCAATTATATTTATATAGTGGTATTAAATATAATTAATGGTAACTTTGGACTTGTCAAGAGTTGACGGAAAAGCCCAAGGCCCATTAGAGCTAGTGTCTTATTGGTCCCTTTTGGTCCCACTCCAAGCCACACACTAAAGCCCAATTGGAAAGGCCCAATAGGCCAACCCAATTAGATAATCAGTTAGTTATAAAGGGAGAAACATACAGAATTTTTAGAAGAAGAGTTTAGAAAAGAAAAAAAAAAAAACGGTGTGTGAGAGAGTATGAGACACACTTTCATTCTTCCTTTGAAAAACTGATTGAGAGACCACACATCTTGGGCGTAAAGTGGAATTGGAGTGAAGATTAAAAGTGTTCCCAAGTACTTCTAATCTTTGTTTTGAATTTGTCCACACCAAGGTACGCTATCTTGTTCTTAAATTCTGAAATTTACATTGTGCACGTTATCAATCATGAATGAAATAGATCCTAGTTCGTCGCTTCCGCTGTGGGTTTTGTATGAGATACAAAAACCCGAATTTTTTCTTCAATTGGTATCAGAGCCAGGTTTTCATATCATGATTGTATAGCGTGTGATTGAATTTTAGAATTTAAGAAAACCGATATCTTTGTGTTTTCAAATTTCTGCATAAAAATATTGTTCCATAAATTTTGTGTGCATTGATAAATATATGTGATATATTGTTATGCTTGTGCACGAATGGGTCATTAATTCTATAACCATTAATGGAAGAATATGATTGAATGTTAATGCTTTATAGCCATTGAAATATGTATGGGCACATTCAAAATGATAACCACTTTTTACATTCTATACATGTTCCATACGGATGGATAGGTGGTTATTGAAATGGATGGTAGTTATTTAAAAAAATAACTACCATTTCATTCACGGATGGAAGTTGTACCAATATATATAAATAACTACCTTTTGCATGCATTCATCGTTGCACCGTTTGAATTGGAAGTGGAATTGCATGGATTGCATGGGAAGTTCAATTGGTGCATTTTTGACTTTGTCTTGTTGCATGTTTCGTCCTTTATTGCATGAAATGTGCTTTGGTTTATTTAGATTGCATGGTACGGATTGGCACACTTGCAATGAATCAAAGCCTTCTTTCATGAATTGTCTTGGAGTTTATTTTTTCTTGATGGCCCACCGTGACTTAAGGAAAAGACAAGTCAATGGCATATATATATAAAATGTAATAATTATATATTATATATATTAATTTGTATATTATATTATATATAATATAATATAGATTTTTATATATAATAAAGATTTTTATTACGTTATATATATATATATATATATTTATATACATTAATGCTAGTTTAATGAAATTTATTCCTAATTAGATTAGGATTATATTTTTTCACGTGTCTAGCATTATTATCATTCTTGATCTTAAAAACTTTTATTTTAAAATATCTAGTGAGAGAGAGATTCAAGGGTTGGATCTCACGGCCTCCATTGTTGGTTCATAGTAGTGTGAAATATATACTTTGTCTTTGCCTCGAGCTTAGCATTCCATGCGGAGAGTATTTATTTCATGGTCCTACAAGATTGAATTTCTTGGTTTATAGTGGTTTGATAAACACCTTGTCTTAGCTTCGAGCTTTGCATTCCATGCGGAGGGTGTTTTATCATGGTACTACAAAATAAGCCTGTTAAAGAGATGAGATGTGGTTGCACATAATTCTAGACAATGGTATACACTAGACTAAGTATTTTAGTATCCTCTATGCTGAGTTCTTACTATTATTACTTAGAGGCTAAATGTAAAACGGCATATTATTAGTGTTTGATAAGAGTTATCATGATAGCACTAATAATGAGAATAATTCTCAATCAATCATAGTATTTTATGTTCACTCTATGCTGAGGGATATTGAATATGAGATTGGGTTGTCGTTGCATATGTTATTTTATGGTTTTATTAAGGTTCCATATTATATGCTTTTATGCTAAATTGATAATGTCTAATTTACTTATTATATTCATGTTTATTATTTTCAGATTTTGTCATGGCATCATTTAGCCTACTTGTTTCTATTCTTAACCAAAACAAACTGACTGGATCCAACTATGTTGATTGGAAAAGAAATTTGGACATTGTTCTTACTGCTGAAGAGCACAAATATGTGCTTACTCAACCATGTCCCACCTTTCCTTCATTAGATGCTCCTCTTGAGGAAAAACAGCGATATGATCATTGGCAGAAATCTAATGAGATGGCCAAGTGCTACATCCTAGCATCTATCTCAAATGTTCTACAGCATCAAATGCAGGATGTAGAACTTGCTTCGGACATAATGCATAGTCTGAAGGAGATGTTTGGTGAGCAAGGCCGTTCTGCAAGGCAAGAAACCATGAGGCAAATTTATAATACCAAAATGGCTGCAGGAAGTTCAATGAGAGAGCATTGTCTTAGGATGATTGCTAATCTGAACACATTAGAAGTTTTAGGTGCCGACATTGATGGAGAATCCCAAGTGGATATGATACTCCAGTCACTACCAGAATCATTCAAGGAATTCAGACTCAATTATAACATGAACAAAAAGATTTATTCTTTGTCTGAATTAATGAATGAGTTAGTGGCGGCAGAAGGCATCCTTGGTACTTCTAGTGTTGAAGCCAATGTGGGTGAAGCTTCTACTTCTCAACCTAAGTCGAAAGGCAAGGGTAAGAAGAAGAAGAAGAAGGACTTCACTAAGAAAGATGGTAAACAAATTGCCTTAGGGGTTGCCAACAAAGGAAAGAAAACCAAAGGAAAGTGTTTCCATTGTGGTGAGAAAGGACATTGGAAGAGGAATTGTCCAACATTCAAGGCTGCCAAGAATAAGGGTATGAAAAGTTCATTTCTTCTTGAAATATGTTTGGTACAGAATCCAACAGATTCCTGGTGTGTGGATTCAGGTTGTACTAATCATATCTGCAATTCTTTGCAGGGGTTCCAGGAGACCAGAAAGTTGAATGAGGGAGAACTATTTCTTACTTTGGCTGATGGGAGCAAGATTCCGGTTGAAACTGTTGGAGTGTTTAATTTGTGTTTTAAGTCTAGAGTTTTAATATTGGAAGACTGTTTGTATGTACCTAATGTTCGTAGGAATTTAATTTCTGCAACTTACTTAGGTAAACATGGATATTGTGTTATCCTGAAAGACAATGTTGTAATAAAGAAGGATAAAGTGTTTATCTGTTCTGGCAATATTGTGGATGGTCTTTATATTTTAACTCCTGATAAGCATGAATTATACAATTCTGAATTAGATAGTAACTCACATGTGAAATCATCAAAGAGAAAGTTTCCTTCTACTAGGGATGCATATCTATGACACTTACGTTTAGGTCATATTAATTCAAATAGGATTCAAAGACTAATCAAAGATGGACTTTTACAGCCCATGGACTTTGATGGTTTTCCAGTTTGCGAATCTTGTTTGGAAGGTAAGATGATCAAACGACCTTTTAATGCAAAGGGCAGAAGAGCCCAAGATTTGCTAGAACTAGTACATTCAGATGTATGTGGTCCTACGTCAATCCAAGCATGAGGTGGCTATGAGTATTTCATTACTTTCACTGATGATTACTCGAGATTTGGTTATGTGTACCTAATGAAACGGAAGTCCGAAGCCTTTGAAAAGTTCAAAGAGTTTAGGGCTGAAGTTGAGAATCAATCGGGTAAACACATAAAGGCCATTCGATCTGATCGAGGTGGCGAATACCTTCTTGGTTATTTCAAGGATTACTTGACTGAAAATGGGATTATATCCCAGTTGACTGCACCTGGAATTCCACAACAAAATGGTGTAGCAGAAAGAAGGAATAGGACTCTTTTAGATATGGTTAGGTCCATGTTGAGTTATTCGACTCTACCAATTTCTTTTTGGGGATATGCCTTAAATACTGCAATGTATCTTCTGAATTTAGTACCTTCGAAGTCTATTCCTAAAACACCTGTAGAGTTGTGGAATGGGCGTAAGCCTAGTATGAGACATCTCCACATTTGGGGTTGTCCAGCACATGTGTTGAAAGGAAAGTCTGACAAGTTACAGTCTAAAACAGAAGTGGTATTTTTTGTAGGGCATCCAAAAGGAACAGTTGGAGGTTTATTCTATAGTCATAAGGATAATAAAGTGTTTGTTAACACAAATGCCAAATTCTTGGAAATTGACTATATGAATAATTTTACTCCTAGAAGTAGAGTTGTCTTGGCTGAAATGAATGAACCGATAGTTGAACAACCAATGGATGAAACTAGGGATGATATGATTGTATTAGATACACCACAAGATACTACTCATGAGATGTCTAGTACACAAGTGCCTCGTCGTAGTGGGAGAATTGCTCGGCCTCCTATAAGATTCATAGGTTTGGGAGAAACTTATGAGGCTATCTTAGAAGAGGCTGAATCGGATCCTTACACTTATGATGAAGCAATGAATGATATAGATGCACATCATTGGGTCCAAGCTATGAAATCTGAATTGGATTCTATGGATTCCAATCATGTATGGGATCTTATAAAGGCGCCTAACGGCATTAAACCTGTTGGTTGCAAATGGGTTTACAAGAGAAAGAGAGGGATAGATGGAAAGGTTGAAACCTTTAAAGCAAAACTAGTGGCGAAAGGGTATACACAAAAAGAAGGTATTGATTATGATGAAACTTTTTCGCCAGTAGCCATGCTTAAATCTATCAGAATTCTCTTATCCATTGCTGCTCATTATGATTATGAGATTTGGCAAATGGATGTCAAGACTGCATTTCTTAATGGCAATCTTGAAGAAGAAATATACATGTTGCAACCAGAAGGTTTCATAGCAAAGAACCAAGAGCATATGGTATGCAAGTTGAATAGGTCCATTTATGGACTTAAACAAGCATCTAGGTCATGGAACATCAGATTTGATCAAGCAATCAAGTCATTTGGTTTTGAACAAAATCTTGATGAACTATGTGTGTACAAAAGACATCGAGACAAAGTAGTCATGTTCCTAGTGCTTTATGTTGATGATATTCTACTCATTGGGAATGATGTAGGGGTAATGTCATCGGTTAAAGTTTGGTTGTCAAGCCAATTTGATATGAAGGACTTGGGTGAGGCTAACTTTATTCTAGGGATCAAGCTTTGGCAAGATTGCAAGAATAACATGTTAGGCTTATCACAAGCTGGATATATAGATAAGGTCCTAGAACGGTTTAGCATGCAAAACTCCAAGAAAGGATTGCTTGGAGTTCCTCTGTCTGATGACCAAAGGCCTAAGACTCAAGAGGAAGAAAATATGATGAGACAAGTTCCTTATGCTTCTGCAGTGGGAAGTCTCATGTATGCCATGCTTTGTACTAGACCAGATATTTGTTATTCAGTAGGCATGGTCAGCCGATATCAATCAAATCCAGGACCAAAACATTGGCAAGCTGTAAAGCATATTCTCAAGTATCTTAGGAGAACGAGAGATTATATGCTTGTTTACCATAGTGAGGATTTGATTCCCATTGGCTATACAGATTCAGACTTTCAGTCAGATCTAGATTTCAGAAAATCCACTTCAGGATGTGTTTTCACCTTGGGAGGTGGAGCCATAAGTTGGAGGAGCGTTAAGCAATCTTGTATTGCGGACTCCACCATGGAAGCCGAGTATGTTGCTGCTTGTGAAGCAGCAAAGGAGGCTGTTTGGCTCAAGAAATTCCTTTCTGATCTTGGTGTTGTGAGAATGGAGCAAGTTCCCATCACATTGTTTTGTGACAATAGTGGAGCGGTTGCACAATCCAAAGATCCAAGGAATCACAAGAAAGGAAAGCACATTGAGAGGAAGTACCACATCATTCGAGACATTGTTGCTCGTGGAGATGTTGTGGTAGCAAAGATTGAAAGTGCAAATAATCTAGCAGATCCCTTTACCAAAGCCTTGCCTCAAAGGACTTTCGAGTCACATTTGGAGGGAATGGGAGTTTGATTAGTGCACAATAGTCTTTAGGGCAAGTGAGAGATTGTTAGAATTAGTGCCCTTAAATCCTATTGTATGATATTATGTATGACATTATGTATGACTTAGTATTGTGTTTGATAAAGTTATTTTATTATTATCTAAAATAATGGTAACATGAATATGGGACATTATCATATAGTCCATGAGATGCATTGTATGTGATTTATGTGAAAAGTCATAGGAGATGTAAATCACAAGTTCTTTGTAAACTCAAAATTTATAGTTCGTAGTCGGTGATGAAATTGGGCATTTCATCTGCGAAGACTATAACGTGTCAACTAAGATGATTTGTCTTATTCATGGAAGTGGTGACTTCTAGTTGATATGTTGATATGTTTTAAGAGTTAAGACATATTGAACAGGACCGCTGTGAGATTTATTATTCTCATAATGACTGTCAAATGAATAATAAATCTCACGACTTCTATTTGCATGAACTCTTAATCCTGAGAGAATAATGGACCTGATCATGAAGTGTAGGTTGCTTTGATATATCAGGAGTGAGATCTGAAGTGACGGTCAAAACCTCAGTATATTGGGCAGCCACATTTAGTGTTGATGGAACATATATTCTCAAGATAGAATTCATAGTCTCTTAATGGAGATATAAAATATTCCCTTGAGATAAGTTTAATGGTTTCAGTTATTCAGAGAGTTAGGCCTAACCACTTTAGTAAGAAATTACTAAAGTATATATTTATGAAATTGGATTTCATAAATATATAATGAATAACTTTAAAGAATTAAACCGGGTACTCAAGGATAAGATGTAGTAATTTACAAAGTGGCAGTCTACGTTTATGACTTTGTGTTACTACGAATATTTTATGAAGGGGTTACGTGTATAATAAAGTCTTGGGATATAATTTATTAATAAGGCCTAAAGTGCAATTATATTTATATAGTGGTATTAAATATAATTAATGGTAACTTTGGACTTGTCAAGAGTTGACGGAAAAGCCCAAGGCCCATTAGAGCTAGTGTCTTATTGGTCCCTTTTGGTCCCACTCCAAGCCACACACTAAAGCCCAATTGGAAAGACCCAATAGGCCAACCCAATTAGATAATCAGTTAGTTATAAAGGGAGAAACATACAGAATTTTTAGAAGAAGAGTTTAGAAAAGAAAAAAAAAACGGTGTGTGAGAGAGTGTGAGACACACTTTCATTCTCCCTTTGAAAAACTGATTGAGAGACCACACATCTTGGGCGTAAAGTGGAATTGGAGTGAAGATTAAAAGTGTTCCCAAGTGCTTCTAATCTTTGTTTTGAATTTGTCCACACCAAGGTACGCTATCTTGTTCTTAAATTCTGAAATTTACATTGTGCACGTTATCAATCATGAATGAAATAGATCCTAATTCGTCGCTTCCGCTGTGGGTTTTGTATGAGATACAAAAACTAGAATTTTTCCTTCACTATCCTCATTTCTTTAATATTCAAGGCCTGTAGGTGATCATCTATTTCTAGCATGGTGACATAACATTCGCAAGCGGCCATTTGGTCCCCTCGTCTTTCCCCTATCCCGTATTCCATCGGGTACTTTATTAGTAGGAGGTATGTGGACGTAGCTGTCTTCCATGAGTTAAGCGTCGGTCGACCAATGATGGCATTGTAGGCAGAGGAGCAATCAACCACTAGGAAACTAACATCCTTCATGAGCTGTTGAGGGTACGTCTTGATAATTAACGGCAGGGTGATGGTTCCAATGGGGTAGACCTTGGTGCCCCTAAACCCTACTAACAGCGTGTCAAAGGGTAGGAGGTGTTCCCTATCAATCCTCATTTGCTGGAATGCCGGGTAGTAGAGGATATCCATCGAGCTTCCATTGTCTAGTAGAACTCGTCAAGTGGTGAAATCTGCAATTGACTGGGTGATGACGAAGGCATCGTCATGAGGGTGGTGTAGTCATCTAGCGTCGTCTTCTGTGAAGTTGATGACGGGGCTGTCAACCTTGGTTGCCTTAGGAGGCCATTCAGAGATTTGGATGCTTTACACCATACGCAAATACATCTTCCTCGCCTTTTTAGTCGATCTTGCCTTAAAGTTTCCTCCCACGATTACCCTTATCTCTTCAAGTGGGGCTCTAGGTCTTTCCTCGGCTATTCGGTTGGTTTCAAAGTCCCTAGGTGGGTTCTCTCTTCACCTAACGAATTGCTGCAACTTCCCCTGCTTGATGAGTGCTTTGATTTGCTGCTTGAGGTCATAGCATTCGAAGGTGTCATGCTCGTGGTCTAGGTGGAAGTGACACTGCTTATTTTGGGGCCTTTTTTTCGGATTGCCCTTTAACTTATTTGGCCATGTCAAGGTCGTGTCTTCTCTTATCTACATAAGTACTTGATCCAATGGAACGTTCAAAGGGGTGAAGTTCGTCACTCGCCCCTGCTGCAGCCTTGACCTTTTATCATCCCATCGGTCACTCATTTTGGGCTGTCTTCCTGCCCCTATCTAGATGAGGGTCGTCTTGTCTTTGTCTCTTCCTTGGCTTGTCCTTTCAAGCTATCATCGCGTCTTCGGTGTTCATGTACTTCGTGGCTTTATACAACGTTTCGGCCATTTTCTTTGGATCATTTTTGTAGAGGGAGAATAGAAACTCCCTTGGCTGTAATCCCTGGGTGAAGGCAGCGACAAGGACCTTGTCGTCGGCTTCGTCAATCAAAAGGGCCTCTTTGTTAAAATGGGTCCGGTATGACCCTAGGCTTTCATCTTCCCGTTGTGTAATGCTCAGTATGGCTGCCGAGGAGCTTTTATGTCTCTGTCCCTTGATGAAGTGCGTGACAAAGTGTCCACTCAACTCTTTGAAGGTGGAGACAATGTTCGGGGTAAGTTTGCTAAACCACGACCTTGCCGGCCCCTTCAGCGTGGTAGGAAAGGCTCTGCACATGATTTCGTTCGAAACCCCTTGCAAGTGCTAAGGATTTTGAATGACTCTAGGTGGTCGAGTAGGTCCCTCGACCTGTTATACACCTTTACCTACGACATCCGAAATTTTGCTGGAAGGAGGAAAAAAGTCACTTGAGTAGTGAATGGAGAGTCCATCCGGTGGACCAATTCGTCCAAATTGGTCAAAACCTATCCCCTCATGGCATTCATCATCATATCCATTTTCTCCTTCATCATTTGCATATCCTGGGTCATACGCATCACGCTTACCTCTATTTCGGAGGGGCAGCTAGTATTTTTCGAAACGTCCCTTTTGCTGGGGATGTTGCTTTCTTCCTGGTCTTCCCTCTCCTATATGTCCCCCGTTGGTAGATGACTACTGTTCTGTTCGTCGATATCCCGCTCATTGCGTTGTCTTTGCTCATTCCTTTGGTTCAGATGTTGCTCTAACTCTTGGTTTCGCTGGGTGAGTCGCTCCATCGCTGCAGCTAGGGTCTGCACCTGTCTTTCCAGGGCATTAGATGGGTTCCTTGTTTCCTGGTTGATAGTAGCCATTGAGCGTGTCTGGACCATGCAACTATTTTGTGTCTGAGGCAATGATATGGTTAATCATAATTGTGGTCCCCACAGACAATGCAAACTGATGATGTGCTAAAATCATTAGTGAGTTGTAGGCTCCAAATCACTCCAATGGGTGCCTGTGGAATAAGAACAAATGAACCAAACAGAAGGCACCGGTGTGGTACCAGTCAAGAACCCTTTGAAGGTTAAGTTAGTGAATGAGAAATCTCTACGAACTCTATAGTGAGAGAGCTAAGGATTTTTCACGTACCTGATAAAAGTGGAGGTCTAGTTCTTATATAGTGGTGAATGGTGAATTGGTATCCCCTCGAAGTGGGGATCTTTCCTTGCGAAGAGGGCTTGGTGCGTAGGGTTTTGTGGATTTCAGGGTCCCTTTCCATGTAAGGGAGATATGAGTGAGTAATGGGTTTTATTTGGTGTGTCGTGCAAGGTATTTCCATGTATAGGTATGTGTGGGGATCAAGCTAGGCCATGGTGGACCCGTCGGTCACCCCTCCTCGTCAGCCCTTAAAGGGTTTCCCATCGGCTTTATAGAGGTGCCCTTAGAGCACCATCTACGGGGTCGTCAAAGGTCATGTCATTGGCTTAGGTCTGTTGGTTTTTGTGACGTCGTTGATGTCGTCGGTTTCTTTGCACAATGCGTCTAGGTGTACTAAGCCTTTGTAAAAAATGCCATTATCACCAATGATCCCTAAAACCAAGTCACAACGCTATCACATTCCAACAATAGGGTTAAGCCCTAGTAAAGCAGTTGGATGGAGTAAAGGTCAATAGCTTGAGAGCAAGTGCAACCACTGTTTTTACCCTTTATTGCCTAGCTAGTTATAGTGGGTGATCTCCTTGGCTTTGGAAGCGTTCACATCAATAAGGCGAAGGTTGTGATCAACAATGAGAGAGGAGTTGATTGATGAAGTCAGTAGTCTTCTCTAAAATTTCTCTTAACTTGGTCTTTTTTTTTTTTTTTTTTTGATAAATGGTTTGGGTTTTGGGATGGGAGATAAATACCATTATCTGACCTGCCCTCGTTTTGGGTTTGAGGAAAAAAACCCACATTTGCCCTAATCTCTTGGTGGGGTGACCATTATGTCAAGTTTGAGTTTAGTATTTGTAGGTTGGATGTTTATGGCATTTCCATGTTTTATACTTAATACAAACCACTTTTAGTTTTCTTTAAAAAAAAATGTTATAACACATGATTATTTTTTAAAAGAAATAGGTACTGATTTTATAACACATGATTACATAATGTTATAATATGCTTATTATTAACTATGCATATAACAATAAGAAATATAAATTCATGTTTTTAACTTGCTTCACCTTCCCTTAAACTCCGATTCTTCCTATAACTGACCAGTGGTTTCTCTGTTGCTTTGAGAGTTAGTCTTCTAACTTCTCACACATAGTAGAATATCTTGTCCCTTCTTTACGAGGGTGTTGTTAGTCTCCTTGGAATAACTAGATTATTCCTTGGCTAGTGATTTTTTCAGGGGTCTAGGGAAACAAGAGTGTTGTTATTTGTCTTTCCTCTATCCTATGGAGGATCTCGCACAGAGTTGGAGTCGTCTTACTTTGTTTGAGAGGGAAGGCCTGGGGTGCTGCCCTACAAATGAAAGGAGCTCCTTGGATTTTTCCATAACTGCTAAGTTTCTTACAAAGTGAGCCCTTAATGTTGATGTTCTTTCCTGAAGCTTTACTCCTCTGTGGAGAGCTTGCAACGACTTCAAGATCCAAAATTTGGGAGATCATAAAATCCTTTTCAACTTTGATAATAAGCTTGATGTTGACAGAATTCTTCAGAATGAGCCTGTGTTTTGGTAAACATTTAGTCGTGATGCAGCGTTATGAAAAAGATGTACTAATAGAAGATCTTACGTTTGAAAGGACTCATTTTTGGGTTCAAATTCATGGTATTCCCTAACGGTATATGACCATGGAAGTTGCTTAGAAAATTTGTGTTGTTGTGGGGGATGTCATTCGACCCTCAGAGCCTAAGGAGTTTGATGGTGGTGCTTTTCTGCGGATGAAGGTATTGATTGACTTGTCACTCCCGTTATGTCATGGACGTCTTATCTCTTTAAATAACGATAAGCAAACCTGGATAACATTCAAGTATGAATGATTACCGAATTTGTGCTATTGGTGTGGTCGCCTCACGCATGTTGATAGGGACTGCGATTTATGGATTAATAGTGAGGGCACCCTACAACTCGAGCAAAGGAAATTCGGACCTCACCTTCGAGCACCTATGTTTGTGCCTTCAGAAAGAACGTGCTCAACGTTCCGGGATTCTACTTTGCCAATTCGACACCCTCTGCTCCATCTTCTAATCACAGGAATCAATTTGCAGCAGCGAATCATGATGGTGCCGCAATCCCAACTCGCCCAACATCTCTTCCCACCATGCTGGAGCAATTAATACAGCGAAGTAGTTAGCAAGGAATTGATATGGTCATTTCAGAAAAACCTAATCCTGAACGTAACGTAAGGTCTGCTTTTAATTCCCTTATTGATACTATTCCTGAAGAGGCGTTTAGCATCAATTCCAATATTAGTGGGTGTTTCAGTAATCCTTCTGTTTTTGAATCACAATTGACAGAGATTGATGAGGAGTTAAGTCAATTAAAAAAAGTGTACTCTACCCTTCCAGTTTTTTTTTGGCCTAGAACCACATGCCCCTATTTCCAATCTAAATGAGTCACGCGCTGAGCAAGAGGATACTAGGGCGTCATCAATGTGGACTCGTAGAGCTAGACTTGAGTTCTCCAATGGCAATATACAGCTTGAGCAAACTGTTCGATACAAACAAGATTCATTAGCAGTGGAGGAAAATAACGGTTTACCTGCTAAGTGTCAACAATTTTC
This sequence comes from Castanea sativa, assembly GCF_040712315.1. Lineage (NCBI taxonomy): Eukaryota > Viridiplantae > Streptophyta > Magnoliopsida > Fagales > Fagaceae > Castanea > Castanea sativa. The sequence continues at coordinate 22,584,911 of NC_134018.1, forward strand.
TTAGGATGGTGTTGATGTTTCTATTGGTTTGTTAGGAGCTGGTTGCCATCCCCCTAGCAACAATGAGTTGCCTAGCATGGAACTGTTATGAGCTTGGGAACCTACGTATAGGTAAGGAGCTTGTTGATTTCAGACGGGCAAAAGATCCCTCTGTCGTATTTTTAGATGACACTATGGTAGATGAAGCAAGGCAAGAGATGATACAACGCAATATTGAATTTGATCACCAATAGGTAGTACTAAGAGAAGGCATAAGTGGTGGTTTGGTCCTTTTTTGGAAATCTTCCATTAATTAGAAGATTGATGGATTTGATAAATATCACATAGATGCAACCATTGACAAAAATATAGATAACAAATGGCGAATGACTAGTTTCTATAGGGAACCAAAGACAACAAGAAGAATTGAAGCTTGGAATTTATAGGTCCTTAATCTTGTTCAGATATTCCATGGCTATGCATGGGAGATTTTAATGAGATTACCAAACAAGAAGAAAAAGTGGGGGGAGCAATTCGGTCACACAGTCAGATGCAACTATTTCGTGATGTAATTGATGAATTTAGCTTTATGGATTTAGGATTTATGGGTCTGAAATTTACTTGGAGTAGGCACTTTGAGAATGGTAGTTCAATTTGGGAAAGGTTAGACAAGGGTATGGCTACAAATAATTGGTTTTTGAAATTTCCAGATATAAGGGTCCATCATCTACATAGTGATTCCTTGGATCATTGTCCCATTTTATTAATTTTTCTAGTATTGATTCCCCATCATGAAAAAAAACTCATTCGATTCGAAGAGATGTGGCTGTCGAATTCTAGTTGTGAAGAGATAGTGTAGTGTGCTTGGAATTCTAATGTCGGGCCAGGTTTGGAAAGGAAAATATTGGCCAAGGTGGAAACGTGTGGTAAGGATTCATTGTGGTGGAACAAAAACATTTTTGGCAACGTTAGGTAAGAGTTGGAAAGGAAAAAAAATGCTTCGTAGGACAGAGAATGAAGCTATTAGAAATGGCGACAATCAACAGGTTCAACTTTTGAAAGCTGAAATTAATTTACACTTGGATAGAGAGGCTCGGATATGAGCACAACACTCTTGACTTTTGTGGGCAAGCCAAGGTGATAGAAACACTAAACACTTCCTTAGTTGTGCCACTAAAATATACCATAGAAATTTGATTGTCGGAATCAGAGATGACCAGGACACTTGGAGAGCTTAACCTGATGAGGTAGCCTCTGTTTTGACAAAATACTACCAGGAGCTTTTCACTACCACTAGGCCGGATGTGTTTATTGGTGTTTTGGCCCATATCCCTCATGTTATAATTGATGAGATGAACCTCTCCCTAAGCCGTGAGTTTACACAGTGTGAGGTTTGTACTGCTTTGAAACAAATGGCTCAACTTAAAGCTTTGGGTCCAGATGGCATGCCCCCCCTGTTTTATCAGCATTTTTTGAGTGCTGTGGATAGTGATGTTACATCTTCAATTTTGTCCTGGTTGAATTCAGGTACCCTACCTCACCCTTTGAATCACACTTTTATTACTCTTATTCCCAAGACAAATAACCCCGAATATGTAATGTGCTGTATAAAATTATTTCAAAAGTTTTAGCAAACCATTTGAAAAAATTTCTGCCATCTTTTATCACTAAACACCAATCGGCTTTTACTAAAGACAGATTGATTTCTGATAATGTCCTCGTTGCATTTGAGATCCTAAACTGCATGCAGAAATACAATTCTAGTACATCAGGTTTTATGGCACTAAAACTGGATATGAGTAAGGTGTATGATCGAGTGGAATGAGATTTTCTTGAAAATCTTTTGTGCAAAATGGGATTCAATGAAAGGTGGATCAATCTAATAATGGTTTGTGTGAAGACTATCACCTACTCAGTTTTGGTCAATGGCAAACCATGTGGCACGATCAATCCTTGCAGGGGTATCAGATTGAGAGATTTTGTGTCCCCTTTTCTGTTTTTGCTTTGTATCGAAGGGTTGATGGGCTAATAAAGCATGCTGAAATGAATGGAGATATTCAGGGCTTTTCTGTGTAGGAGGGGACCAAAACTAACACATTTGCTTTTTGCAGATGATTGTCTTCTATTTTGCAGGGCAACGATGGAGGAGTGTGACAAAGTTTTGCATATTTTGGAAACTTATGAAGGGGAATTAGGAAAAAAAGTGAATGGAAGCAAAACAACACCATTTTTGAGCAAAGCCACTGTTGATGATATCAAAACCAATATAAAATTGGTTTTGGAAGTCCCAAAAATTATACAGTATGAAAAATATTTGGGCCTACCATCTCTGGTTGGGAAGGGCAAGAAAGCAAGCTTCAATTATATAAAGGAGAGGGTGTGGTGAAAACTCCAAGGTTGGGAAGGAAAATTACTCTCTCAAGTAGAGAGGTTTTGACCAAATCTGTAATTCAAGCAATTCCTACCTACACTATGGGGTGTTTTAAGATCCCCTTAGGACCTTGTCATGACATTGAGTCTTTGATAAAAAATTTTTGGTGGGGGCAGTGAGGTGATTGGAGGAAAATTCATTGGCTAAGATAGGATGAGATTACAAAATCAAAGATGGTTGGTGAAATGGGTTTGCGAGATTTGCCACTTTTTAATGATTCTCTTCTTGCAAAACAGGCTTAGCGTCTTCTACATAATAAATCATCTCTTTTTTATAAAGTGTTCAAAGCCAGAGTTTTTCTAATTGTTCCATCATGGAGGTGACTGATTCTAGATTGGGTTTGTGTGCTTGGTGAAGCATTCTTATAAGTAGGGATGTCCTCTAATGGGGTGCAAGATGGAGGTGGGTAATGGAGAAGAAATTAATATATGGTAGCACCGTTGGCTCCCTAGAAAACATCCACCTCATGTGACTTCCTATCCTATCGAGTCTTTTGAAAATTCAACTGTTGCAACCTTGGTTGATTCTACTGCTAGATGCTGGAATGAAGAGGTAGCAGATGGGCTGTTCGCACAATCTGAGGCCGAAAAAAAAAAAAAAAAACCTTTGTCCAGAATTCAGTCTGAGGATGTATTGATTTGGCCTCATTCACCAGATGGCAAATACAATGTTAAGTCGGGCTATCGATTTTTGCAAGAGGAAGGCGAGCTGGTTGCTCTAACGGCTCCATCTAATAACGATAAGCTGCTATGGAAGGGCATTTGGTCCCTTCGGGTGCCAAATAAAATAAAAAATTTTGTATGGCAGGCGTGTCACAACGCGCTGCCTACAAAGGCAAGCTTAGTCTGGCCTGCTATAATTGATGATCCTCTTTGTGATCGCTGCCATACAGCTCAGGAAACTTCCTTACACGCGTTTGTGGTGCTGCCAAGAGCTGGACACAGTTTGGTCCGATCAGGAGCTTTGGTTTTTTTGAAGAACGGTCCAATTCTTGGACTTCAAAGAGTTGCTGTCATGGATTATTATGTAGAAAAAAAACCCAGAAATTTTCGCTGTTATAGTTTGGTCGATTTGGACGCAAAGAAACCAGGTTCAACTCCAACAAAATGCTTGTTCTCTACATTAGATTGCTGAACTCTCTATAAAAAGGTATGCATAATTTTTGGCTTCACAAACACTACTGGTTGTTACCCAATATCGTCCTAGGTGTTCTTGGCATCCCCCACCATTTGATTTTGTGAAAATAAATTTTGATTGAGCTGTCTTCTCCAATGAGAACAAGGTTGGTATTGGCATTGCCTCTTGCTGTCTTCTCCGGTTTAGTTATTGCCTCTTGCTGTCAAAATTGCCTCAAGCCTACACTTGTGAGGAGATTGAAGCTTTGGCAGTGGCAAAGGCTCTGTTCTTTGCTCTTGAGCTGGGTTTTGCCGAGTCTATGCTAGAAGGAGATTCTTTGGTCGTTATAACAGCGTTGCGTGCTGATGGTGTTTCTTTGGCCCCCCACGGTTTGTTGGTTGAAGATGTGAAGTTCTTTTCCCAGAGTTTTTTTCAATTACTTTACGAGTGAAGAGAAAAGATAACTCAGTTGCCCATAATTTGGCTAAATATACTAATAATATTTTAAATTTTTTAATGTGAATGGAGTATATATATATATATATAGACACACACACATGGGCGGAGGCAGCATGGGGCGAGGGGGCACCTGCCCCCCTAACTCTGTAAAAATGCCTTAAAGATAATGTATTGGTTTAAAGAGTTTGACACTTTGACCCCTCTAATAAAAAATAAAAAGGTATCCCCACTCCCACTTTTAACCTTAAAGAAACAGACCAAAATCCTAACCTCTGACATGCCTAAGTCTCCTCATATTATTATTTTTTCTTAGTTTTTATATTGTATACACGTTTATTTTTTTACCTATATCACTATTCACAACACTTGCCTTTTTTGCTTATCTCATAAATAACTTAACCTATAAATGAATGATGAAATGCCGTTATTTCTTAACTTTTTCACAATTTTAAAATCTGAATTTTTGTTATAAACTTAAATTTTAAATATTTAGAAGGATAGAGAAATAAATGTTAAATTTTACATATTTTAAGAAGCAATCAGACAGTAAGGCATATATACAACTTTACAAGTATTTGCTATATTTTTAATATTTTTAGATTTCATAAAATAAAATAATAAACTTATAGATGAATTTTTTTTTCTTAATTTATTTTAAGAAATCAAATTAGATGTCTAAACTTTATGTATTTATTCCTCTAAAAAAAATTTATGGATTTACATTAATCTCTTCTTTCAACTGTTAGTAACTATGAATTGGTTATTTTTGTTTCTTTCTTTTAACAATAAGAAAAATATACTTGTAACTACAATTGTTTATTTACAATTTTTTTTGTTACTGTTATAGATTAATATTAAATTATTTTTCTTTTAATACTGTCTTTTAATCTAGCCCCCCCTAGACTCAAATCTTGGCTCCGCCACTATATATATATTTTCTGTAATTCAGGCTGATTTAGTCGCTCTTTGTTAATAAAGTTTTTATTTTCCTTTTCAAAAAAAAAAAAAAAAAAACCCCTCCCTTAAAAGTGATATGACTTTTGAGTGGAGTTTGTGTTATTTATAACCCCATTTCCCTTTCTTATGTGTGTGTGTGTTTGTTAGTTTTAAAAAAAAAAGTTAGTCTCTTTTTTTTTTTTTGCTAGAATTTAAAAATAGCATATATACACAAAGAAATAATATTTCTTTGCTAATCTATAGTAAAAAAAGAAAGTGGCAATTATAATTTGCTACCTTAAATTATATTCCCGTTCACACTTACCATCTTGAATGTTCATAATGTATAGTTACCATCATAAACTATAATCTTTGTTTCACTTTGCATCTTACCATCAACTGAGCTGTTAACTTTGATGAAATAACATGCCATGTGCGACTCATTTGACCTTTGCAATAATGGCACCACATGAAACTATCGAATTTTCCCTCTTTAATCCTTTAAAACAAAGGTTACGTAGCATCACAATGGTTAAATTTATTAAGTGATTTTGTTGCATAGGGATTGAAGAGAGGCAACGAAATATTTTCCTGGGATGCCACATAGGGGTGTTCGCAGTGTGGTTCGGTGTGGTTTTGAGTCATTTTAAGCACCGCACTTGGCGGTGCAGTTAGGCCAAAACCATAACCGCACCGTACATCAATTTTGCGGTCACATGTACGATGTTCACAGTGCGGTTCGGTGTGGTTTTGAGCCATTTTAAGCACTGCATTTTGCGGTGTAGTTTGGTCAAAACCATAACTGCACCGCACATCAATTTTGTGGTAACATGTGCGGTGCGGTGTGGTTCGGTGTTGTGTACAAGGTGCGGTTTGGTTGGATGGGATGGTATATTTTTCAAGATGTCATGGCCAATTTCTAATTTACTACTAATAATTATGACAATATGATAGTAAGTTTTTTTATTTTTTATAAATATAACTTGTATAACAAAAAAGTAACAAAAATATATACAAGAAAAAAATCCATGATTGATTGATAGTAACCTAAACGTTCCACAAATATATTGTGATAGTGAACCAAAAATTGGACTATCTCCTGTTCATTCATAGGGTTGTCCAAGTCCAGAAGGGTAGTCCCAATTCGAGAAGGTCGTCTAAGTGTAAGAAGGTAGTCCAACACGGAAGCACTTGGACAACCTCCTAACACTTAGAAATTCTCAGGGTAAATTTATATTCAAAAGCTTATATTCCGAACCACGTTCTACTATTCTAAAGTATGAGCAAAATCCTTATTCATCACTCTAACTTCCCACTAAGTTCTTAACTTCTAATAGCACTTGTAGAAGATAAGTTTGAACCTTCTAACTTCTATAGCAGTTGTAGAAGATAAGTCTGAACCTTCTAACTTCTATAGCATTTGTGGAAGTTAAGTCTGAACCTTCCAACTTCCATTCAGGTTGAGGAAGTTACTAAACAAGTAACCACTCCAAAACTCACTATTAAATGATTCATTCATATCAAGTGAAGGTAAGTTTCCACCACTCCTAAAGTTGGAATACTTAAGTTCTAAAGAGAAAACTAACTTAAGCATCGGAGGGTTCTTGGCCGGTTCACCCTGGTCACCTTTGATCTTGTGTTTCTTTCTTTTTAGGCCTTCCAAGCAACTACTAGCCCATTGAAGGCCGGAGCATTTAGCCTACTGATTTTCTGTGTGTAAGGTTAAATTTATTCAATCATGTGTTGACTTTATTCCGTGCCAAATTTTCTTGTATTTTAGCAATTAGATACCCTATATTTAGGTGGGAATTATGTAAGGGTAGTGTGTGAGAGAGTGTGAAGAAATCTCAAAAGTGTGCAATCAAGAAGAGCCTCGCAACTAGATCTCGCGACTGGCGAGTCGCCAAAGGTGGCACACGTGTGGAGCATGCAAGGGAGCTGAAGGGTCGTGACAACTAGAGCACTCCAGGACAAAACTTCCAGCTTGGTCAGGCAGTTAGCTTGTGACTCAAACTCGCGACTCGTTCCAGTCTCGAGGTCGAGTCACCGGAATGCCCTGTTTGGATAAACCTGATGTTTCACATTCCTTATACACCTTACTATAAATACCCTTATACCCATAAAATGTAGAGAGTTTCCAAAGAGAATTTTGAGAGAGAAACCCCAAAGAAAAAACAAGATTGACTCATCCACAATCTTCATCCTTTGATTCTCAAATTCCTCTATTGTCACCCTCTCCATTGATATATCCTTGAGAGGTACATTTGGCCAAATCCTTATCTCACCATACCTATATCAGCGAGGAGTTGTTTTGGTGTTTGGGAAGCAGTTTAGAAGGGATTAATTCATTTGGTTGATGCAATGGGCTTATTGCGAGATCCGGTAAGCTAGAGAAGACAAGGTTCGGCGTAACCCTGTTGGAGCAAGAAGCTTGGAATGCTTAGGTGCACTGGGTAGATTAGCCTTGGAGGGTCTTCTGCTATTCATGTATCCCAACTTCATTTTATTATTGACCGCTTGGAAGGTGGCAGAGAGATTTTTTGCTGAGTACTTTGGTTTCCTTTTCGATAACACATCGGCGTGTTATCTTTGTGTTTGCATCTTTCTTCTCTTTCTCTTTACCTTCTAATTACTGCTGTGTTTGTGATTAAATATGGTTTAGAGTGTGTTACCAATTTGGTTATAGCTTATATTTCATTTTTGGCACATATATTGTTTGATTATAAGCTTGTGTTGGTAATTTTGGAATTGGGGTCTAAACGTTCATTGGTGTTTTATACACTAATTGAACTTTAACTGTGCATCATCAGTTGGCGCCGTCTGTGGGAAGAGTTAAATTTGTGTTTTAAAATTTATCTTTCTTTGACAAAAGACTGTATGGTCTGGACAAGGTCAACAGCCACTAGTCCAGGCCACTAGGAGAGTGGAAATGCTTCCAATCACCCCAACCACGCTCACTAGTCAGTGCCTATTATGCAACCGCTTTCCATCCAACAAATGCAGTCCATGGCAGCCACCATGGCAAGTTAACCTGTTAAAATCAAGAGCTGACTCGGAAGGTCAACCAAAGAAGGTAATGTCTTGAACAGTGTGTGGAAGGACCAGCTTAGAGTTAACAAGTTAGAGAAGGAGAAAATGTTGAGCGTGAGAATCACTCAAAGGGTATCGCTTCGTGTAGGCTGCCACACTTGGAAAAAGAGATGGATCAAATGAGAAGAGCCATGGACGAGATAAGGGAAAGTATGAGAATGTCGAATCACGTAGATGATTTAGTTCATCGAACCGATTCCCCTTTCATAACCTCCATTAATAGTCATCCCCTGCCTTCCAAGTTTAAGATGCCTTCGTTGGATTCATATGATGGAACGCGTGATCCATGTGATCACATTACTACCTTCAAGATCACAATGCACCTTCAAGGAGTTCCAGATGAGATAATGTGTAGGGCCAACACGATTGTGGTTTAGTAAGATACCTCTAAACACCGTTAGTTCCTTCAAAAGGTTGAGTAAGTTGTTTGTCAAAAACTTCATTGGAGGTCAAAGGCATAAACGCTCCTCGTCCATCCTGCTAACTATAAAGTAAGGAGATAATGAAAGTTTGCAGTCCTTCATCACTCGCTTCAACAGGGAACCCTTGACGGTGGACGAGATGGATGATAAGCTAATGTTAGCAGCCTTCCACAATGGAGTTAGTTTAGATCTATTCATCCACAAGCTTTATGATCAAGAGCCACAGACCATGGCTGAATTCGTCCATTCAGCCCAAAGTTTCATGAATGCAAAAGATGCGATCACTGCTAAGAAGAGGAAGAGAGCAGAGCGGATGGAAGCAGAGCTTCCACGTCATCTTGAACAAGGACCTTGTCCAAAGAAGGCTTGAACAGGAGAGAAGAAGGATAGAGAAAATAGGAAGGCAAGTTCGTCTTTAGGATGAAGTCAGCAGTACACACCTTTGAACATTCCACTTGACCAAGTACTTATGTAGATCAAGGATGACCTATCCTTGAAGTGGCTGGAGAAGATGAAGGGGGATCCTAATAAGCACAGTGAGAACAAGTATTGTCGCTTTCATAGAGATCAAAGGCACGACACGAACGAATGCTATGATTTGAAGCAGCAAATTGAGAATCTCATTAGGCAGGGAAAGTTGAGAAATTTTCTTGGATGAGACCACAAGGATGAGAAGTTGAAAGGGAAGACAGACGAGCCATCACGACCCCCACTTGGAGAAATAAGAGTTATAATAGGAGAAATTTCAGCAAGACAATCTTCCAAGTCAAGGAAGACCTACTTAAAGGTGGTGTAGAATGTCCAACTCTCTGGACGACCACTAAGGATGAGGGGGACAGACGAGCAAGCTATCCCTTTCACGGACGAAGATGCTGGAATGGTCCATCATCCACATGACAATGCAATTATCATAACTTTGTGTTAGGATTAGTGCCCTAAAATCCTATTGCACGATGCTATGTATGATATTAGGTATGACATTATGTTATAAATAATAAAGTTGTTTTACTATCTGAAATAATGGTGACATGAGTATTTGGACATTATCATATAGTCCTTGAGATGCATAGTATGTGATTTATGTTATTTAGTCACAGAAGATATAAATCATAAGTTCTTTGTAAATTCAAAATCTTAGTTCGTAGTCGGTGATGAAATTAGGCATTTCATCTGTGAAGACTATAATGTGTTAACTAAGATGGTTTGTCTTGATCATGGAAGTGGAGACTTCTAGTTGATATGTTGATGTGTCTTAAGTGTATAAGGCATATTGAATTGGACTGCTGTAAGATTAATTATTCTATTAATGACTGTCAACTAAATAATAAATCTCACGACTTTAATTTACATAAATTCTCAATCCTGAGAGGATAGTGAACCTAATCATGAAATGTAGGTTGTTTTGATATATCAAGAGTGAGATCTAATTCAACGGTCAAAATCTCAGTATGTTGGATAGCTACACGTAGTGCTAAAGGAACACATATCCTCAAGCCCAAAAGGTTAGCCCAATTAGATAATTAGTTGTTTATTTAATAAGAGTTATTAAATAAAGTAATTGCCTTTTGATAGTTAAAAAAATGTACGTATGATTAAAAGAGAAACAAGATAGTTTTCTCAATATATATATATATATATATATATATATATATATATATATATATATATATTCTTTCTTGAACAAGTGTGTATATAACTGATTGAGAGACCACACATCTTGGGCATCTGTGGAATTGGGGTAAAGAGTAAAGGTTTTCCCAAGTTCGAAGTTCTTTTGTTTTGAATTTCATTCCATCAAGGTACGCCTTTCTATTCTTTGTTTCTAAAATTCTAGATTTTCCATGTTATCTTACATGAATGAACGAGATACTTATGTTGCTTCCGCTGTGTGTTTTGTATGAGATGTAAAACCAGTTTTTCCAATACTTTGCTCATAGCAAACTATAAGACTAGAAGGGTGTTGATAGACAATGGGAGTTCAGCAAATATCTTATATTATCCCACCTGTCAACAAATGAGGCTTGGAAAAGATCAGCTCCATCCAATGACCTCGCCCTTATTTGGATTTGGAGGAATGAAGGTACAACCAATGGGCACTATTACTTTACCTGTTGTGGTAGAAGCATATCCACAACAAATAGCCAAAGAGGTGAATTTCCTCGTCGTAGATTGCTCGTCTTCCTACCATTATTGGACGACCAACTCTGAATAATTGGAAGGCAGTGACGTCCACCTACCACCTATCTATCCAATTCCTGATAGATTATGTAATAGGACAATTGCAAGGAGATCAGTTGGCAGCTAGAGAATGCTACTTAGCCATGTTGGCTATGGACAAGCATGTGTAGGCAATGAATATAGAAGTGAGAAGGGTTGTTGTAAAGCCCATGGAAGTATTGGAAGACGTTCCTCTGGATGAGAGTAACCCTGAAAGGTTTACCAAGGTTAAAACGAGCATGGAAGAGAAGACGAAGCAAGACCTCATCTAGTTCTTAAGGAAGAGCATTGATGTTTTTGCATGGAGTCACAAAGACATGCCAGAGATTGATCCAAGTGTCATTACCCATCATCTGAATGTATATCCTTCCTCCTAACCCATCCGTCAAAAGAAGAGGGTCTTCACTCTTGAACGAGATAATGCTATCAAGGAAGAGGTCTAGAATTTAATCACGGCAAAGTTTATTCGGAAAGTTTATTACCCGGATTCGCTAGCTAATGTGGTAATGGACAAGAAGGCTAATGGCAAATGGAGAATTTGTGTGGATTTCACCGATTTAAACAAGGCTTGCCCCAAGGATAGCTATCCATTGCCACACATTGACTAGCTGGTGGACTCAACAATGGGTCATAAGTTGTTAAGTTTCATGGACGCCTTCTTAGGTTATAACAGGATCAGGATGGATGAGGTAGATCAAGAGAAGACATCCTTCATTACCAGTTGATGAGCCAGAAATTTATGGTCTTCATTATACGCAGATCGTCATTCACTCAGAGAAGACGTTACGCATTTATTATGGTCATTGATGACAAAACGTAACTGACGGAGCAACGATCAGAGAATGAGCTGTAGCCTTTAGACAAAGATTCTGTAACGCATTAGCCATTGAGCATAAATGCAATGCATCATTACCCATTAATGAGGCATACGACTATAAAAGAGAAGATAACAGATGCTAAAGGTACACACAAATACTTTATGAAATCACTCTTTCCTCATTTCTCTCTAGAATCTTTCTCTCTTACTGACTTAAGTATCGAAAGCGGTTTGGCTGACGCCAGTGTCACTCTTCTATCTAGTTCATTTTGTAGGTTTCTCATCTACAGAGACGACCCTATCCACAGTATCGTCCATCCATTACGACGAGGAGCTCAATTGTTGATTTTTTGCATCATCAATTTGGCGTCGTTTATGGGGACGCTAATCATTCAAGCCATCTCTCCTCGTGACAAAAGAGTTCCTCAAAGTGCAAGATGGAAGCAGAAACTAGACCTTGGTCAGATGCTGTGCAACAACAACAAATCCAAGCCCTTTTGGCAAATGTGGAAGAACTGACTCTTCAGAATGAAGAGCTACAAAAGATGATGGAGTCTTAAAATGCAGAACGTTAGCGAATAGGTGAAAACCAAAATGAAGAAGAATCAAATTCTCAAGCCAATAGGCGAGACAAAATTTCAGGAGAAGATTCTACTAACGTGGAGAATGAGCTCCGCAACATGAGAAAGGAGGTGGGCGAACTAAAAAGCGCTATGAAGGACAAAGGCGGAGAGAACCTGGATGGGATGATTCGAAGGACATACTCACCATTCACTAATAAAGTGCTGAATCGTCTCCTACCACCAAAATTCTGTCTCCCACAATTGGAGTCATATGACAGTTCCAAGGATCCCTTGGATCACATCGAATCGTTCAAGACGTTGATGCTGTTGCAGATTACCTCAGACGAAGTAATGTGTAGGGCATTCCCAACAACACTGAATGGAACAACCAGTGTATGGTTCAACAAGATACCCCCAGGAACCATTGCAGACTTTGAACGACTTAGCAAGGGTTTTGTTCGTCATTTCATTGGGGAGCAAAGACACAAAAAGCCAACCGATCATCTTCTCAACATCCTGCAAGCATAAGGAGAGTCACTAAGGTAGTAAGTCACTCGATTTAATAAGGAGCTGCTGTAGGTAGACGAAGCTGAAGATCAAGTCATCTTAATAACCTTCCAAGCAGGATTGCTACCAGGAGATTTCTTCTTCTCAATCACTAAAGGTTTGCCAAAAACAGTAGTGGAGTTGCTCCGTAAATCTCAGAAATAAATGAATGCAGAGGATGCAGTGCTTGGAAAGGAGATGAAAGGGAAAAGGAAGAGAGACGAAGGAACAAACAACAATCGGGATAAGAAGAAGGAGACACAAAGTGGTGGATAGATCGTAGGGAAAAAGAAGGAGCTTCTAGAAAGGAAACCTAAGTTCACCAACTTCACTCCTCTAATAATGTCAATTGAGCAAGTCCTAATGTAGATAAGAGACAATCCTTCCCTGCAAGGGTCGAAGCCAATTAGCACTCTAGTAGAAAGAAGAGACAAAAGCAAGTACTGTAGATTCCACTGGGACCACAGGCATCATACTGATAAGTGTAGGCATTTGAAAGACCAAGTGGAGACTTTAATTTGGCAAGGCAAGTTGTAGAAATACGTTAGAAAGACAGATCCATACAGGTACCAATGGAAGGACGACCAGGATAGAACTCCGGAGATAGGGGATACCAAACCCCCTGCAGGAGAAATAAAGACGATCTCAGGAGGAATAACATCAAGCAAAATGTTGAAATCCTGAAAAAAGGCACAGAGAAGGGAGATAAACAACATCCATTCATGGCTCCCTCCAATGAAGATGCCAAGGAATGACAAACATGATATTGTCTTCTCAGAGAGAGATGGTCATGGCATCAGGCAATCCTATGACGATCCACTTGTAATTATGCTCAAGGTAGAAGAGTTCAACATCCACTGAGTGCTTATTGCCAATGGAAGTTCAACGAATATCGTCTACTTGCCTGCGTTTCAACAAATGAAGCTGGATAAGAAGAGGATCAGGCCTTTCACCTTGTCTCTGGTAAGCTTCACAGGGGATAGAATTGTCCCTAGAGTCATAGTCACTCTAAATGTGATTGCAGGAACTTATCTGGTACAGGGCACCAAGGAAATTGATTTCCTCATAGTTGATTGCCCTTTAACATACAACATCATCTTGGGAAGACCTGCATTCAACAGACTAAGAGTAGCAACGTCAACATATTACTTGAAAGTGAAGTTTTCAACAACCTAGAGGTAGGAGAAATCAGAGGAGACCAAGTTCTGGCAAGAGAGTGCTATCAAGCTGCCTTAGCAATTGGAGAGAATCACACATGGGTGATCAATGAACCAGAACCCATTCCCAAACCATCAAAAACACCACAAGAAGTGGAGATCGTCCCAAGAGACTCGACAAGGATATTGAAGATTGGAACGACACTTCTAACCCCTGAGAAAGAGAAAATGATCTTCTTATGGGCAAACCAAGATGTTTTTACTTGGAAACATGAAGATATGCTTGGGATTGATAGGAAGATTATACAACATTGTCTCAACGTTAACCCGAAATGCAAACCTGTATAGCAGAAGCGGAGAGTGTTTGCACTAGAACGCAACAAAGCTATAACTGAAGAAGTAGAAAAGTTACTAAAAGTTGATTTCATCAGGGAAGTCTTCTATCTGGATTGGCTTGCAAATGTGGTTATGGTAAAGAAGAGCAATGACAAGTGGAGGATGTGCGTCGACTTCACAGACTTGAATAAGGTCTGCCCAAAGGATAGCTTCCCCTTAACAAGGATTGACAAACTAGTCGACTCGACTGCTGGACACAAGCTTTTAAGTTTCATGGATGTATTTTCTGGATACAATCAGATTCTTATGGACGAAGACGATCATGAGAAGACCTCGTTCGTTACTAGCTAAGGGTTGTACTGTTACAAAGTTAAGCCTTTTAGACTGAAGAACGCAGGAGCCATCTACCAAAGATTGATGAACCGCATGTTCTCTCATCAGATTGGAAGAAATGTGGAGGTGTACGTAGATGATATGCTGGTGAAAAGTAAGGATGAAGCCAAGCACTTAGGCGATCTCAAAGAAACCTTCAGCACACTACGTAAGTACAATATGAAATTAAACCCTGCAAAGTGTGTTTTTACTATTGCTTTTGGAAAATTCTTGGGATTCATGGTGTCCCAATGGGGTATTGAGGCAAATCCAAACAAAGTAAAAGCAATAATCGAGGTCAAATCACCAAAGATGGTGAAGGAAGTGCAGAGCCTGACAGGAAAGGTTGCAGCCCTAAACAGATTCATTTCTAGGGCAATAGACAAGTGCATGCCATTCTTTAAGGTATTGAAAAAAGCTTTTCGGTGGACTGACAAATGCGAGGAAGCCCTTGCCAAGTTAAAGGAGTACCTGACAAAGCCACCTCTGCTAAGCCCCTCAGTGATGGGAGAGAAGTTGTACCTCTACTTAGCAGTATCCAACACTGCAGTAAGTTCGGAATTGATCAGAGAAGAAGAGAATGTGCAGAAGCCCATCTATTACACCAGCTAGGCATTTCAAGGTGCAGAGGCAAGTTACCCAAGGATGGAAAAGATATTTTTAGCATTGTTGGTTGCCTCTAGAAAGCTCTGTCCATATTTCCAAGCACACCCCTGATGGAAATTAGCATGTCCGCAGCGGAAAAATAACGGATCTACTTCATTCATAAAAGTTAACATGTACTATATAAGTTTCAGAATTTGGGAACAAGAGAGTGTACCTTAGAGCGGTGAATTTCAAAATCGAAGATCAAAATCACTTGGGAACACTTTCAATCTTCACTCCAATTCTACTAACGCCCAAGATGTATGGTCTTTCAATCAGTTCCAAAGGGAGAAGGTCAAAGAGTGTCTAACACTTCTTACACCACTTAACAAATTGTGTTCATATAATTCTCAACAGAAAATTCTATATGTTTCTCCTTTTGTGTCTAACCGATTATCTAATTGGGCTGGCCTTTTGGGCATTTCCAATTGAGCTTAAGTGTATGGCTTGTAGTGGGACTAAAAGGGACCAATAAGACACTAGCTCCAATGGGCCTTTGCCTTTTCTGTCAACTCTTGACAAGTCCAAAATTACCATTAACTATATTTAATACCACTATATAAATATAGTTGCACTCTAGGCCTTATCTATAAATTATATCCCAAGACTTTATTATACATGCAACCCCTTCATAAAATATTCGTAGTAATACAAAGTCATGAAAGAAGGCTGTCACTTTGTAGATTACTACATCTTAATTCTTTGAGTACCCGGTTTAATCATTTAAAGTTATTCATTATATATATTTATGAAATCCAATTCCATAAATATATATACTTAAGTAACTCCTTACTAAAGTGGTTAGGCCTAACTCTCTGAATAACAATCCCATTAAACTTATCTCAAGGGAATATTTTGTATCTCTGTTAAGAGACTATGAATTTTATCTTGAGAATATATGTTCCATCAACATTAAATGTGGTTGCCCAACATACTGAGGTTTTGACCGTTACTCTAGATCTCACTTCTGATATATCAAAGCAACCTACACCTCATGATCAAGTCCATTATTCTCTCAGGATTAAGAGTTCATGCAAATATAAGTCGTGAGTTTATTATTCATATGACAGTCGTTGGAAGAATAATAAATCTCACACGGTCCAGTTCAATATGTTTTAACTTTTAAAACATATCAACTAGAAATCTCTATTTCCATAATCAAGACAAATCATCTTAGTTGATATGTTATAGTCTTTGCAGATGAAATGCCCAATTTTCATCACTGACTACGAACTGCATTTTGAGTTTACAAGGAACTTGTGATTTACATCTTCTGTGACTAAATCACATACAATGCATCTCATGGACTATATGATAATGTCCCAATATTCATGTTACCATTATTTTTAGATAATAATAAAATAACTTTATTAAACACAACATTAAGTCATACATAATGTCATACATAATAAAATACATAGCATCATACAATAGGATTTAAGGGCAAACATCCTAACAACCCTATCGTTGTATTGATAGATCAGCCCATAAGAAAGACGATGAACAAGATGGATGCGATGACTCATTCAATGGGCAATTGAGTTGGGCCAATTCGACATTGAATATCGGCCCCAAGCAGCAATCAAAGCCCAGGTGCTAGCAGACTTCATTGTGGAGTTCACTTACCACTGTAAGGAAGAAGAGAGTCCTATGGTAACATGGACGGTCCAAACAGATGGGTCTACAACAAAGAAAGTAGGAGGAGCAGAAGTAATGCTCATATCTTTAGAACAAGAAACACTGAAGTATACAGTTAGATTACAGTTCCTAGCAACAAATAATGATGCAGAGTACGAAGCATTGCTAACAGGGCTAAGTCTAGCAAAGGCTCTAGGAGCAAAGAACCTTGTTGTCCAAGTTGATTCTCAGCTGATAATTGGACAAGTGAAGGAGATTATGCAGCCAAAGAAGGAAGGATGAAGAAGTATTTGAAGATTGTCCAACGACTCTCACAGTACTTTGACAATCTAGACTTTGTACAAATCTAGCCAAAAATGCACAAGCTGACTTTCTAGCAAGATTGGCCTCATCAGATGATTACAATGCGACCTCCAAACTATGTATAGAGATAAGGGGGCAGCCAAGCACAAAAGGTGAACTATTTCTGAAGATAAAAGACCAAAACGAATGGATGACTCCCATCGTTCATCACGTGAAAGAAGGATGGCTCCCTGAAGATAAGATGGAAGTAAGGAAGATACAGATTAGAGCAGCTCACTTCGTCATTATTGATGAAGTGCTCTATGGACGAGGATAGTCACTCCCATTTCTAACATGCGCTAGTTCTGAAGAAGCAGATTATGTGCTCTGCGAGATACACGAAGGAATCTGTGGAAATTATGCTGGGGTAAGATCCTTAGCAGGAAAGACACTCAGAGTAGGATATTACTGGCCAACCGTATAGAAAGATGCATATAGCATCGTCAAAGTGATGATGACACCTATATCCTCACCATGGCCCTTTGCAGTAAATGTCCAGCCGAGACTAGGAAAGACGATGACACCCATATCCTTACCATGGCCCTTTGCCTAGTGGGGAATTGATATCATGGGTCCATTCTCTCTAGGGAAGAAGCAACTCAGATTCCTGATCGTTGTAATCGATTATTTCACAATGGGTAGAAGCAAAGCCAGTGACGACTATAACAGAGGCTAAAGTCATAAGCTTTGTGTGGAAAAACATCATCTGTAGGTTTGGAGTCCCACACGTCATAATATCAGACAATGGAAAGTAGTTCGACAACCCCAAGTTTCAAAGATTTTGCCAATACTTAGGAGTCGAGAATCGCTACTCTTCTCCAAGACACCCTCAGACCAACAGCCAGATAGAAGTGACGAACAAAATCTTGCTCGAAATTATCAAAACTAGGCTTAAGGGGGCATGGCTTAAAGAACTACAAAATGTCTTTTAGGCATATAGGATGACCACAAGAGTCCCAACAAGAGAAACACCATTCAGACTAACATTTGGCATGACGGCCGTCATACTAGTGGAAGTAGGACTGACGAGCTTCCGAGTCAAAACATATGAAGAACAGAAGAATTAGCAGAAGCTTAACAGAAATCTGGACCTAATTAATGAAGTCAGAGAAGAAGCTATGAAGCGAATGACCAAACACAAAGAAGCAATGACCAGGTACTACAACAGAAAGGTCAGGGTAAGAAGGTTTAACACAGAAGACCTCGTCCTTAGGAAGGTGTCACAGGCAATAAAGGACCCATCCCAAGGAAAATTGGGGCTAGCTTAGGAAGGCCCCTACGAAGTAATCCGTCATTCCAGAGAAGGCTCTTACTACCTGAAGTCTTTAGATGGCCAGGAACTGCCTCGACCATGGAACATAGGACACTTGAAGAAGTACTACCAGTAAGGAACGCTTTACATTTCAAGTTACCTAATCTTCATATTAGTATGTATGACAACCATTACTTTCGTTATTCATAAGATCAATAATACACGAAAGCATTATCCATGTGTATTTATCAATGATTATCCATGATCTGACATGTGCAATACATATTTATCAATGATTATCCATGATCTATCACTATCAAAATATGTGCAACGCATAGGAGTCGTCCTTGGGAGACGTCTCAAGGACCTCCGTCATTAAAATTTCAAATCAAAAGCTATTCACGCAAAGCTAGCGGCATCATAACCATTAAAGTTGTTGATACACAATTACCAAAGTCGACTAAATCAGAGTTGTTCAAACACAACTAATATAATCGTCAATCAAGACAAAACAAAAGATGGTTAACCGAAAAGACGCTCCAATACCACGAATCTAAGTCACGAGTAGAGCGCAACATCGTCATTCAAACATGACTCAATACAAAGCTGTTTAAACACAACTAAATACTAAATTGTTCAAACACAACTAGCATCATCATTCAAACACGATTCAATACAAAGCTGTTTAAACGCAGTTAAAAATACTAAGTTGTTCAAACACAACTAACATTGTCATTCAAACACAACTCAATAAAAAACAATTTAAACACAGCTAAAAAGTACTAAGTTGTTCAAACATAACTAAGGTCGTTAGAAAAATATAACTCAATAAAAAATCATTCCAACACAACTGAAGGTAAAAAGCTGTTCATATACAAGCTAAGTATGAAAAAGCTGCTCAAATACAAGCGAAACATAAAGGTTGTCTCAACACAACTAACATTGTCATAGAAGGTTATCCAAGCATAAAAGAGTTGTTTACTACAGCTAAAAGCAGGAAATCCATAAACCTATCTATCATCGTCAAAGGAATTGTTTAGCTGCCCAAAACAACGGGCCTAAAAGAATTGTTTAGTTGCCCAAAACAATGGGCCCAAAGAGAAATATTGTTCTTGCCTTGCAAGGAAATAAAAAAAGAAGTGAGAAGAAAAAAAATAAAAGATTACTGCTTATCAGGGGCAGGGTTTGCAGGGGTTACAATAGTGGCCTCCTTAATTCCTTCAACAACGTCTGTGGCTTCCTTCGTCACATTCTTTATTATAGCCTCAGAAGGATGATCAAGCATAAGCTCTTTTTTGACGTCGTCAACAGCCAAGCCAGAAAGGTCCAAGCTAGGGTGATGCTTTGCCATCCACTTCACGAGAAGATCAAAGCCCTCCATGTAATACTTGCATAATTCATCAAAGTACTCGTTAGAGTCTTTAAAATCTTGTACCGTCGTTGCCCTAACATTCTGCAACTTCAGCTCCAGGTCACCAATCTACTTGTCCTTCAGCTTGCAGAAGTCCTTCTCCACTTGTAGGCTCTTCTCCAAGGTTGCCACACGCTCTTTGTCATTTTCAGCTTTAGCAGCAAGGATGGCCATCTTATTCTTAAACGTCTCATTCTAAGTGGATAAAGACTTGATCAAAGGCACAGACATAGCCACCTTCTTTTCCAAATGCAAGAGTTTTCTAGAGAAGAAAAGAGACTCCCCAAAGCCTATAAAAACTTCCTTTAGTAAAAATAAAGCGAAAGAAAAAAGAATAAGCAAAGACTATTAGGACATATGTGGTTCACTTAATAAGAACATATGTCATTCTTTTATGTAATTAGCTAATCCTTTGACAAAACGCACTTTACTTGTAACTGGGTAGATTTAGGATGTTTTTGATACTTCAAGAAATAAGGTTTCAAGATCAAATGTTAAAGCCATGCAAGTTTGTCCAAGAAACAAGCTGAGAAGTGCTCTTCATTAAAGCTGGACAGCTAGCTCAACAGCTGCATCTATCAAGCTTTTAGAAGCTGTTCTAGCCTCGTGGCTCGACAACTGCTCGACAGCACCTCGACGCCTCTAGCTGTTGAGATTTAAGAAAAACAGTTTTTCAATACTGTTTTGATTCTAATCCGTGGACATTTCTTTGGGCCTTCTTTTCTTATAACCCTAGACATATAAAATGATTATTTTAAGGGCTGTCAAAGTAAGTACAAGTTGCACAAGTATTGAGCAAAGTCTGTTCAAGAAATTTGTGACTGGAGACAAAGTTTGCCCTAGTTCATCTCTTTGTGAAGAAGCTGTTGTGTCTTTGCACTATAGGGTTTGTTAACCAAGCATCTTCTCATTCTTCATTGTGAGGATGAACTGAAGAACTTTGTAGCCAACATCTTTCTCAAGTTGGTGATTGAAGTCGCGTATTGGGATCCGTGCAATTGGTTAGTCACGTACTAGGAGCCGTGCATAGAAAAGGAGAGATTGTCACTACAGAACAAGTCCAATTGGGTATTGGGGTAAGGGTTCAACTGTAGGTTGGTATAAGGTACTGGGATTCCTTTACTTGTAACCGTTTGTTGTGATAATAGTAGATTCTCGGGAGTGGTGACCTTAAAATCACTCGGTGGGATTTTGCCTTGGAGGTTTTCCCTATTCGTAAACAAATCACCGTGTCAAATTTATTTTCCACTGCACTTTAGTTTATTGGTGATTTGTTTGTACTACCACGCGTTTGCATATTAAATTGGTTAATTAATTAAACTTGGCTAATTAATTAATTAATCCATCACAAGGGGTCAATACGTTTTTGGTCTATTCATCTTGCAGAAGTCCTTCTCCACTTGTAGGCTCTTCTCCAAGGTTGCCACACGCTCCTTGTCATTCTTAGCTTTAGTAGCAAGAATGGCCATCTTATTCTTAAACGTCTCATTCTTAGTGGATAAAGACTTGATCAAAGGCACGGATATAGCCACCTTTTTTTCCAAATCCAAGAGTTTTCTAGAGAAGAAAAGAGACTCCCCCAAAGCCTATAAAAACTTTCTTTAGTAAAAATAAAGCGAAAGAAAAAAGAAGAAGCAAAGACGACCAACGGCACATACCTACACAAGCTTTTGGATATGAGACGACATCACCTTACTGGATGACTTTGCCATCAGAGGAGTCGGATCATCCACAAAGAGTGCCTCATGGGCTTTCAAAGCTGCCGCGTTAGCATCTTTCTAGAAGGTAGGAAGGAAAGATTTACCACTAGATTTCTTCTTCTTCCTAATCTCCTCTCCATCCGCGGCAATCATCTTTAGTGATGAAGTGGGAGAGGCAGGGCGCTTGGCAGGAGGAGGCGTTTTCGTGGGATCTTTCTTAAGGACGTCACCAGCCTTCTTCTTGGACAAAAGGCCACTAAAGGTTCCACCCTTGGCCTTCTTCTCTTGAGCTTCAGCTAATTTTTGCTTGCTGAACTTGGTCGTCATTCCTAAATGGAAGAAGAAAAACATATAAATTTTTTTTTTGAGGAGAAGGTTCCAGATCCAAAAAGCACTCACTCTTCTTCATAACTTCCAAATCTCTCTGAACCTTAGTAGATGGTTCTGGACCCAAGAAATGAAGAAATAAGTATTGAGGAGAGACGAGCTCGTCAAAATCCTTGACGGTCTCCAAATATTCCCTTACTTTTTCAACACGAGGCTGGTACCATTTCTTCAGACAAGGACATTGGGTAACTGTAAAACAAGAATACGAGTAAATCACCCATCACGTCACTCATAAGAAAAGGGAAAAAAAAAGACTAAAAAGACAAGGAAGACGCATTAGACATGAGAAATCCCCAACTATGAAAAAACTTAGGGGCTTCGTCCAAGTCCTCACTAGGGATGAACTCCCAACCGTTTCCAAAGATAAAAAAGAAATTTGGTTTCCAGTTTCGGAGAGATGAGGAGTAATCAAGGATTAACCTAGAAGCCCTATCCTACGACTTAAACTCATAATAGCCGAGATCCTTAGACTTCCTCAGATGGTAAAAATGGAGGAAGTTGTCCCTCTTAATGACATCACCATCATTGGCAGACATCCATACCACATTGCAAGAACAAGGATCTGCCAAGAGTTAGGCACCAACTATGCTGGAGCAAGATGCAAATAGGAAGAAAGTTCCCTAACAAAGGGATAAACAGGGAAACAAAGGCCACTAGCAAAGTCGGCCTCATAAAAACAAACCTCATTAGCATATGAGTGACAAGCCCTTTCTTCGTCACTTGGGATCCTAATTTTTATAGAACCAGGGAACTGAAATCTATCCCTGATTCACTTCTTGTTCTTTTCTGAGAGGGAACACGAAATGTTCTGGGCTTTATAGGGCGTAGAAACAGAAGTGGCCTCCAAGACCACACGATCATCAAATGAGGATAACCCTATCTCCAAGTCACTAGACCTTACCTTAGACATCCTCAGCAACCTAGCTACCTCAGCAGAATGGGAAACTAAAGGAAACAAAGAAGAGAGGACAAAAGTATACGGACAGTCCTTCCCTACAAAGGAACTGATCCTCTCAAGACGCTCCCTCCCTACGGACTCAAGTAAACTGCCTAAGTGAGCAAAAAAGAAAGCTATTGAAGGACAACCTGCTCTAACAGCAGAATAATCTACCATGGAAGAATCAAAAAAGAAGAAGAAGCACAAAGGACTTACCAAGAAATGAAGAACACAGAAAGGAAACTTGGAGGAGAAATAAACCCTAGAACAGAAAACTAAATAAGGAAAAATACTGAAGAAAGGAAAGAGGAGGGAAAAACGCAAAACAAGTGGCCAAAACTCACGTGGGAAAACCGAGACATGTTCGTACGTCAAAAACATCCTAGCCGTACATGTGGCGCCCAACCACCTAGACATCAAGTCATCATAAATGCGCAGCACACGGAATACGAAGTGCCAGACAGATTTTTCTTATCTCGTCTAAAAGACGAGAAAACGAACAAGGGGCAACTGATGAACCAGAAATTTATGGTCATCATTATACGCAGATCTTCATTCACTCACAAAACATAACTGACGGAGCAATGGTCAGAGAATAAGCTATGGCCTCTAGACAAAGACTCTATAACGTATTAGCCGTTGAGAATAAATGCAGCGCATCATTACCCATTAATGAGGCATACAACTATAAAAGAGAATATAATCGAAGTTAAAGGTACACATAAATACTCTACGAAATCACTCTTTACTCATTTTCTCTCTAGAATCTTTCTCCCTTACTATCTTAAGCATCAAAGGCGGTTTGGCTGACGCCACACCGGTGTGTCACTCTTCCATCCAATTCATTCTGTAGGTTTCTCATTTACAGAGACGACCCCATCCACAACATCGTCCATCCTCTACAACGAGGAACTCAACTATTGATTTTTTGCATCATCACCAGTCAAGGCCTGTTTTGTTACGAAGTGATGCCCTTCAATTTGAAGAACGCACAGGCAACCTATCAGAGGTTGGTTAATCATATGTTTCATCCATAAATAGGATAGAATGTAGAAGTGTATGTGGATGACATGTTGGTGAAAAGCTTGGATGAGAAGAAGCACTAAGACGACCTTCAAGAGACCTTTGACAAGCTAAAACGATATAACATGAAGTTGAATCCAAGAAAGTGTGCCTTTGGGGTTTCATCAGGGAAGTTCCTAAGATTTATGGTTTCACATATAGGAATCGAAACAAATCCTAATAAGATCCAAGCGCTACTAGACATGGAGCCACCAAAAAATATCAAAAAAGTCCAGTCTCTCACTGGACGAGTTGTAGCCTTTATTAGATTTGTTTTGAAAGCTAGTGACAAATGTTTACCATTTTTAAAGGTTCTCAAGAAGGCGTTTGAATGGATGGACGAGTGTCAAAAGGCCTTCTAGGATCTTAAGGCCTATCTTACAACAGTTCCTCTACTAAGCTCGTCTATTCTAGGTGAAGAATTGTATTTATACTTAGTAGTGTCCCTACATGCAGTGAGTTTGGCATTAATCAGGGAGGAAGGGAAGATACAAAAGCCTCTGTATTATACAAGCCGAGCGCTAAGGGGAGTAGAGGGACGATATCTTATGATGGAAAAGCTGGCTTTGCACTAATAACAGCTTCCTGGAAGTTAAGGCATTACTTCCAAGCTCACGTAATTAATGTCTTGACGAATCATCTACTTAAGAAGGCAATGAACAAGCTGGAAGCCGTAAGATGACTGATCCAATGGGCTATAGAGCTTAGTGAGTTTGATATCAGGTATCAAACAAGAAGTGCGATAAAGGCTCAAGCTTTGCAGATTTCATTGCGGAATTCACTCCAAACTGTGGTGATATAGACGGGGTGGATAAAGCTAAGAAGTGGGTCGTTTATGTAGATGGTTCATCCACACTATGTACAGGAGGCATAAGAGTTATACTAAAATCCTCGAAGGGGGACAAGTTGAAATATGCAGCCCGTCTATAATACCAGACAACCAACAACAAAATTGAATATGAAGCCTTCCTTAAAGGGCTGGAATTGGCTAAGTCCTTAAGGGCAGAGTCAATAGTCATCCAAGGAGACTCTCAATTGATCATAGGTCGAGTATAGATCTTCCAGAGGTACAACGGATACAAGGAGAAGAAAATTGGATGACCCCAATAGTGGCCTACCTCGAGGAGGGAAGACTTCTAGAGGAAAGAGACAAAGCTAGAAAGCTAAGGATCAGGTCAACTAAGTATGTCCTAATAAACGAGGTGCTATATAAAAGAGGCTTCTCATTGCCTTACCTAAGGTGTTTAGCTCCAGATGTGTTGAGGGAAGTTCATGAAGGAGCATGTGGAAACCATTCAGGATTAAGAGCACTCGTCCATAAGGTCATCTGTGCAGGTTACTACTGGCCAACCATTCAAGCAGATTTTAAGGCTTATGTTAAGGTGTGTGATCAGTGTCAAAACTTCAGCAATATCCCTAGACAACCATCGGAGTCCCTCACCCCGATGATGGCCCTACGGCCCTTTGCACGATGGGAATGGATATTTTGGGTCCCTTTCTAATAGAAACCAGGCAAATGAGGTTTTTAGTGGTAGGGATCGATTACTTCACTAAATAGGTGGAAGCTGAACCCTTAGTAAAGATTACACAGCAGAATGTTAAGAACTTCATTTGGATGAGTATTGTCTGCCAATTTGGAGTTCCTAGGGTACTAGTGTTAGATAATAGAAGGCAGTTTGATAACACACCCTTCAAATATTTCTGTGAGTAACTTGGGATAAAGAATCATTATTCCTTACCCTCCCACCCACAAGCAAATGGACAAGTTGAAGTCGCAAACCGATCCTTGTTGAAGATCATTAAGACTTGGCTTGAGGGGACAAAGGAAGTATGGCTAGACGAGCTACTGGGTGTTCTATGGGCTCATAGGACGACTGTAAGGACCATTACAGGGGAAACTCCTTTCAAGCTAGCCTATAGAAGTGAAGCAGTTATCCCTGCAGAAGTACACATGGCTAACCATAGGGTGATGAAGTATCAGGATGAGGAGAATGAGGAACAACTTTGTCTTAACCTAGATCTGGTAGACGAGGTAAAGATAGATGCAGAACAGAGAACAGCGAGGTATAAAAAACTCATGACTAGGCAATATGATGCGATGGTAAAACCCAAGCGATTCTACATTAGGGATCTCATCCTAAAAAGGGTCTCCTTAGCAACTAGAGACCCGACCCATGGAAATCTGGGGCCTAATTAGGAAGGACCCGTAGACACTCGATTTTGCACCCATGATTTAATCAAGGAGAATGACTCGTATGACTCGAATGACCGTCCATGTACTAAAAAAAATCATAATTGCATCACATGCATCATTCTATTCTTGCATTACATACATCATTAAGATTCAGTCGCAATGGTGTTTCCGATTTCTAAATCGGACCATCGGATCAAAAGATATCGCATGATCAAGTTTGCATGGTCCATATGCATTGTCTAGGAAGAGTCGACCACACACGATTAATTTAAGTTAATTCTGATTGATGAAACAATTAAAATTAATTAAATAATTTTGTGATTGGTTGATAATTAGTGTTTAAGATAGAGATGCATGCATGGAAATAAAATGAATGATTGGATAACAATAAAATTGTGGTTAATCTGAATTTTATCAAGATTTATTTTAAGGGATTTATCCACAAGATAATTGTTCTTTAAAAACCTGAATTATCTAAAAATGCTGGTGCTACTTACCAACATGAAGCCACTACCTTGTTGCACAATCTGATCCATAAAGAAGTAGAAGTTTATGTTGATGACATGATAGTGAAGTCCAAAGACCGTGAAGGGCACATACCAAGTTTGAGGAAGTTCTTCGAAAGAATCCGGTTCTACAAGTTGCGATTGAATCCTAAGAAATGCACTTTTGGAGTTACATCCAAAAAACTGTTAGGGTTTATGGTAAGCCAAAGAGGAATAGAAATTGATCCTGACAAAATCAAGGCGATAGTGGAGATGAAGCCTCTAAGAACTACAAAGGAGATCCAAGGATTTCTAGGGAGGATACAGTATATCAGCAGGTTCATAACCCAGCTTACCATGATATGTGAACCAATCTTCAGACTGCTTAAGAAGGAGGTCTCTACAGTGTGGAATGAACAGTGCCAAGAAGCCTTTGAGAAGATCAAGAGTTATCTGATAAAGCCACCAATATTTGTCCCACCAGCACCTGAAAAGCCATTGTTGTTGTATTTCACCTCTACAGATACAACAATGGGAATTTACTTGCTCAATATCTCAAAGAGACTAGAAAGGAGAATGCAATTTCCTACATCAACAAGAAAATGTTGCCTTATGAAAAGAAGTATTCACCCTTAGAAAAGACATGTGTAGCACTTGTTTGGGCAACTCGCAAACTCAGACATTATATGCTTGCTTACAAGATTCTGTTAATTGCAAGAATGAATCCTTTGAAGTACTTAATGGTAAAACCCATGCAAGATGGGAAGACTTCCAAATTGGTCTTGCTATTGTCAGAATTTGATATTAAGTATGTGACTCAGAAATCTATGAAAGGGAGGGCAATTGCCATTCATTTAGCATATTGTCCACCAGAAGAAGCTGAAGAGATCTAAGGAGACTTTCTGGATGAAGATATCATAGGGGTTGAGGTAGAATCATGGAAGATGTATTTTGTTGGAGCAACAAATCAAAAAGGAAGTGAAATTGGAGTTCTCTTAATTTCACCAAAATGGACACACATTCCATTTTCTGGCAGACTTAACTTTCCCACCACCAATAATGCTACAGAATATGAAGCTTGCATTATAGGTCTACAAGCAGCCTTAGGCCTTGGAGTGAAGAAGTTGGAGGTATACGGAGATTTAGTTTTAATAATCTCTCAAATTCAGAATAAATGGAAGATCAAAGAAGAAAGGCTTGTGCCTTATCATGAATGTCATCATAAATGGGCATCAAAATTTAGCAAGATCCGATACCAGTATATGCCAAGGATGCATAATCAAATTGCAGATGCTTTAGCAACCATGGCATCCATGATGGATAGGCCAAAAGAAGATAAAGCCAGACCGATAGTGTTAGAACAGAAAGAAGAACCAGCCTACTGCATGACAATAGAAAAAGATGAGGGAAAGAATGGGGAAGACGAATGGTATTCAGACATCCTACAGTACCTCAAGGATGGGACATACCTGTTGGGGTTTATGCCCTAAAATCCAATTTATTGGCATGTTATAAATAATTAAATTGTTTAATTATATGAGACTATTTATAAATGAACTAATTGGACATTATCTTAGTCCATGAGATGCATTGTATATGATTTATGTGGTTTAGTCACAGAAGATGTAAATCACAAGTTCTTTGTAAACTCAGAAGTTTAGTTCGTAGTAGGTGATGAAATTTGGCGTTTCATCTAAGAAGACTATAACATATCAATTAAGATGATTTGTCTTGATCATGGAAATGGAGATTTCTAGTTGGTATGTTGATATGTTTTAAGAGTTAAGACATATTGAACTGGACTGCTGTGAGATTTATTATTCTCCTAATGACTGTCAAATGAATAATAAATCTCACGACTTCTATTTACATCAACTCTAAATCCTAAGAGAATAATGGATCTGATCATGAGATGTAGGTTGCTTTGATGTAGGTTGCTTTCATAAATATATAATAAATAACTTATAGGATTAAACCGGGTACTCAAGGATTAAGATGTAGTAATTTACAAAGTGGGAGTCTACATTCATGACTTTGTATTACTACGAATATTTTAATGAAGGGGTTGCATGTGTAATAAAGTCTTGAGATATAATTTATAGATAAGGCTTAGAGTGCAATTATATTTATATAGTGGTATTAAATATAATTAATGGTAACTTTGGACTTGTTAAGAGTTGACAGAAAAGCCCAAGGCCCATTGGAGCTAGTGTCTTATTGGTCCCTTTTGGTCCTACTCCAAGCCACACACAAGAGCCCAATTGGAATGACTCAAAAGGCTAGCCCAATTAGATAATCAGTTATATATAAGGATGTTAGGACATATGTGTTTCACTTGTTTAGAACATATGTCCTTCATTATTTATGTAATTGGCTAATCCTTTGCCAAAACGCACTTTACTTGTAATTGGGTAGATTTAGGATGTGGTTAATACTTCAAGAAATAAGGTTTCAAGATCAAGTGTTAAAGCCATGCAAGTCTGTCCAAGAAACAAGCTTAGAAGTGCTCTTCATTAAAGCTCGACAGCTGGCTCGATAGTTGCATCTATCGAGCTTTAAGAAGCTGTTCTAGCCCCGAGGCTCGACAGTTGCTCGACAGCACCTCAACACCTGTAGCTGTCGAGATTTAAGAAAAACAAATTCTAAGTTCTGTTTTGATTCTAATCCGTGGATGTGTCTTTGGGCCGTCTTTTCTCCTAACCCTAGACATATAAAAGGATTATTCTAAGGGCTGTCAAAGGGTGGCAATTTGCATAAGTATTGAGAAATCCTTGTTCATGCAAATTGTAACTTGAGACGAAGTTCTTGCCCTAGTTCATCTCTCTTGTGAAGAAGTTACTGTGTCTTTGCACCGTTGGATTTTGTAACCGAGCACCTTCTTAATCTTTATCGTGTGGATGAATTGAAGAACTTTGCAGCCAATAATCTTCTCTAGTTGGTGATTGAAGTCGCGTACTGGGATCCGCGCAATTGGTTAGTCACGTACTTGGGAGCCATGCATTGAAAGGAGAAACTATCACTACAGAACAAGTCCAATTGGGTATTGGGGTAAGGATTCAACTGTAAGTTGGTAAGGTACTTGGGATTCCTTTACTGGTAACCACTTGTTGTGATAATAATGGAGTTTCGGGAGTGGTGACCTTAAAATCACCCGGTGGGGTTTTTGCCGTATAGGTTTTCCCCATTCGTAAACAAATCACTGTGTCAATTTATTTTTCGCTGCATACTTTAGATTATTGGTGATTTGTTTGTGCTACCACGCGTTTGCATGTTAATTTGATTAATTAATAAATTTGGCTAATTAATCAATTAATCCATCACAAGGGGTCAATGCGTGTTTGGCCTATCAAAGGAGAGAAACATACAGAATTTCATTAAGTTTTTTAAGAAGGGTTTTCATGAGACCTTTTCACAAGTGTTTTCACACAAGGAATGAAATGGTTTGTATGTGAGTGTTGGACACTTTCCTATTCTCTCTTTGATGAAAACTGATTGAGACACCACACATCTTGGGCATTAAGTGGAATTGGAATGAAGATTGAAAGTCTTCCCAAGTGCTTCTGATCTTCGGTTTTGAATTTCATCGCACCAAGGTACGCTTTCTTGTTCTCTAATTCTGAAACTTACATAGTACATTTTATCAATTGCGAATGAAGTAGATCTGTTAATTTTTCCGCTGCGCATGTTTTGTATGAGATACAAACAAGTATTTTCATGCATTTTTCCAACAAATGGTATCAGAGCGTGGTCTTCAATTTCGAATTGTATAACATGTTTTGTGAGTTTTGGAATTAGTGATAATAGTTTCATGTTGTGAGAAATTTATTTTTCTGCATGGATGTTGAAACTATGATTTGATGAAAACTGTTTTTGATGTTATGATGTTGTTTAATTTTGAGTTTAAGTATGTTAAACTGATTTTTAAGGCTATAGCATCAATGATATTCAGTTTAGATATCAATCTGTGTCCATTATGTTCATATGATGGTTGTTTTGTTCATGAAAACATTAAAAAACTGTCTTAGGAAATTTTTGGAAAATTCAAAATTCGTGACGCTCGATCGATTGAGCATCTGTCAAGTATCGATCGAGTTAGCAGAAGTTTTTCGATCGATCAAGGATCTGTCGAGCATCGATCGAGCTTTGTGGAATTGTTTCTCAATCGATCAAGGATCTGTCAAGAATCGATCGAGCTTTGCGGAATTGTTTCTCGATCGATCGAGCATCTTTCGAGGATCGATCGAGAACTGGTTATTTAGAAATTTTCCTAAATTTTTCTAAGTGTTTTCACATATATAATGAACAAGGATGTGTGTGATGAGATTACACATGGTTCTAACTAAAAGACCTAATGAAATAAAAGATATTAGTTAAATAGAACTCTTAGTCCTAAAAGTTTTGGGACTTGTCTTTTAAGAAACATTCTAATGTGATTAGAATTGTTGTTTGATTGAAAGCCCTTAATTTATTTTAATTAGAAGTTTTAATGAGATTAAAGCTTAATTAAAAAGGTATATAGTTTCTAATGAGATTAGAACTTTTCATTTCGGAAATTAAGGATAGAGTTCTATATAACTATTTTTTGATTCATTAGTGTTTATGGAATCCTAAATAGTTTAGGACTTCCATTTTAGTTACTGATTCTAATGAGATTAGAGTCTTGAACAAGTGCAAGGTTATTAGTTGTGATGGGATCACAATTATTTAAGAAAAACCCATATAACGAGTGGGAGTGCTTGAATTACCCTTTTGTTAAGTTTATTGTAATGTGAATAAATACCTTGTCTTGACTTCGAGTCTTCCATTCCATGCGGATGGTATTTATTTCACGGATTACAAGGTTAAACTTCTTTGTGATTGCGCGAATGTTCGTTACGCTATAGTGAAGTGACTTAGTAACATCACATCGAATTTAAACAATTAAACACATTTGAT
Source organism: Castanea sativa (assembly GCF_040712315.1). Lineage (NCBI taxonomy): Eukaryota > Viridiplantae > Streptophyta > Magnoliopsida > Fagales > Fagaceae > Castanea > Castanea sativa. The sequence continues at coordinate 22,616,340 of NC_134018.1, forward strand.
GTGTAGGGTTAAAATTGTGATTAGATCACAATGTTTTTAGGACAAACCACTTGTTTTAAAATTTCTAATGGGAGAGAGATACAAGGGTTGAATCTCACGGCCTCCATTATCAGTTCATAGTAGTGTGGGTAGGCACCTCGTCTTGGCGTATATGCCTCGCGATCCCAAAGGAGGGTGTTTACTTCATAGTACTACAAGATTGAACTTACCCGTTTAAAGTAGTGTGAACAAGCACCTCATCTTGGCGTACATGCCTCGTGATCCCAAAGGAGGGTGTTTTGCTTCGTGGTACTACAAGTTTAAACACTATAAAGGGAGATGAAATGTGGCTACACATGATTCTAGATAATGGTATACACTAGACTAAGTGTAATGTTAATGTCCCAAAGGAGCTATGTCATTATTACTTAGAGGCTGAAGGCAATACGGCATATTATTGGTGTATGATAAGAGTTATCATAATAACACTAATAATGAGAATAGTTCTCAGCCAATTAATGTATTTATAATAAACTTGCTACCAAGGAATTATAGACATCAATTGGGTTGTCATTGCACCTAGTATAGTATGTTTTTCGGGTTTTATACTATATGCTTATGGATGCAAAATATAATGCCCCTGTAATTATGTTCATAGTCTCAAAATAAAGTTGTAATAATTTTGTTCTCTAGCTATTTTTTTAATTGAATCCCAATACCTAAGAAATAATTTTGGACATGGTGCTTAAAGGAGTTGAATTACATATTTATGTTTTGACTCAGCATTGTCATAATTTTCTATACATGATGCATTGATGGAAGATAACTTATGATATGATCATAGTCTCCATTGAAATGCTAAAATGTAACATTGGTTTTTATCTCAAATGTACTACAGCATGAGATGCAAGAGTTAGTACTAGATTTAGACTTTATATTAAGTCTAAATAAGATGTTTGGTATGAAATATCGTGCTACCAGACAATATTCAATACAAGTCATATTGAGTGCCAAGAAAAGCTTAAGGAGTTCCAATTCTATATCATTTTATGAAAATATTTTATTTTTAAAATGAATTGGAATTCTTGGATGTTGAGATTAAATGTTAATCTCATATGGATATGATTCACAAGTCCTTCTTAGAATCATTTGATCAGTTCAGATTGTTTTGTAAATGGATTTCTTTTATATTATCTAAATTGATTGGTGAAATTCTACGCAAAGGAAGACATCCTAAAAGTTAAGGCTAGGATCAATATGATTTAATTCAAATTCTTACCTAAACCGAAAGGTAAGGGTGGTAAGAATAAGAATTATAATACCAAACAGTTGGACAAGCAAGTTGTCCTAGTAGTTGCCAAAAAGGAAATTAGACTCAAAAGCATGACCAAAAGGAAAGTGTTTCTGGTTTTGGTAAATCTAAGCATTGTCCATGATTATTTTCTAGATGGAAATTTACATGTTTTACTTTTTAAAGAGAAAGTTTTCATCCTTTAGCAATGTATGTTTTGTCACTTCTATCTAGATCTTATTAATCTAAATGATATTCAAGATTGGTGAAAGATGGGCTTTTAGAACCATTATTTTGTTATATTCCCAGTTTATGAATTCTATTTAGAAGATAATATGATCTAGGGCTCCTTTTGTAAAGGAACGTAGTTTCAATGACTTGTTTAAGTTAGTGCATACATGAAGAAGGAATAAAACTCTTTTAGAAATAGTAAAGTACATAATTAGTATTTTCATTTGCTTATTTCTTTTGGAGATATGCTGCAATTATTACTATACATTTTCTAAACCTGATTTCAAAAGTTTGTTCCTAGGACATTTGTCAAATTATGGATTGGGTGAAAACCTAGTATATGATACTTCCACTTTTGGGGATGTCTAGCACTTGTGCTAGAAAGGAAGTCTAACAAGTTGAATTCAAAAGATAGAAAAATGTGTGTTTATGTTGGGTATCCAAAAGGAATTGCAGAAGATTACTTTGGCAGTCATAAATAAGATAACGTGTTTGTAAAGTACAAATACAAAGTTTCTTGATGATGACTATGTGAATAATCTTAAAGCAAAACGTAGCATCGTTCTAAAAGAAAAATGTCAGAATTTGTTATAGGACAACTATGAAATACATTTAGAAATGAAATTGTTGTATTAGATACACCACAAAGGATCATTTTAAATACATAGCTAGTACACAAGTACAATATCGTAGTGGGAGGATTGTTAATTACCAAATAAATTCATACTTTTGGAATAAACTTTTGAAGTCATTCCACAAGGATATGAATTTGATCCTCAGTCCTACGTAGAGGCAATAGATGATATGAATATGAATTATTGGATCAAGGTTATGTAAATAGAATTAGATTCTATTTAAAGTCTAGAACTTGTAGAGGCGCCTAATGGCATTAAGCCTATTGTTCTCAAATAGGTCTACAAGAAAATGAGATTGATAGATTTGAAGCTGCAAACCTTCAAAGTCAAGACTAATGGCGAAAAGATTTATTCAGAAAGAAATGATTCGATTATGAAAAGATTTTTTCGCCAATAGTCAAGTTTGACACTGTCTAGATTCTCTTATCCATTATATTTCATTTGGATGAAATATTGCAATGGATGTCAAGAAAGCTTCTTTTAGTAGCAATCTTGAGAAAGACATTTATATGATGTAACTAGACTTTTACATAACAAAGAACCAGTAGTGTTAAATATGCAAGTTGCTTAAATTCCATTTATGGACTAAAGCAAGCATATGAATCATAAAATATCATCTTTGATCAAGAAATCAAATTGTTTGATTTTGATCAAGTATTAAAAGGCCTTAGGTGTGTAAAAGCTATATAGAATAATAAATTTCTTAATGTCTAGTCCAGTTTGATATAAAGTACTTGGGAAAAACTTATCACATCCTAAGAATTTAACTTTGTTAAAATTCAGAAATTAAGATGTTGGGTCTATCTCAAACTGCTTAAATAGATTAGCATCTAGCCAAGTATAGCATTTAATACTTCAAGAAAGGATTCTTTCCTTTTAAGTTCGAAGTTCCTTTATATAGGATTATGGTCCTAAGACATATAAAAGGAAGAGTATATTAAGACGGTTCCTTATACTAATCGATAGGGAGTCTTTATGCTATGCTACATGTTAGGCTAAATATCTATTTTGGGGTGGGCATAGTAAGCAAATGTCAATTAAATCAAAGATCACTTAATTTAGTGGGAGTAAAGCATATACTCAAATATATTAGGAGAATGAGGGATTATATGCTTGTCCACAGAAGTGAGGTTTTGATAGATACTGGATGTACAAATACTGACTTGTAGTTTGATTGTGATTCATGAAGTAGGACTTCAAGATATGTGTTCATCCTAGGTGGTGAAGATACACATTATGACGTTGAACTTCAAGATATGTGTTCACTCTAGGTGGTGAAAATACACATTAAAGCGTAAGTATCATCTCATTAGAGAGATATGAGTACGTGAGAAGTAGTAGTAGAAAAGATAATTTATGTAATAAATTCGACTGAAACTTGTTTCCAAACCTTGCCTTAGAGTGATTATGAATTACTCTAAAGGGAGATAAGTGTTGGATATATTATAAATTTTCTTTGAGGGCAAGTGGGAGGTTGTTGGGGTTTATGCCCTAAAATCCAATTTATTGGCATGTTATAAATAATTAAATTGTTTAATTATATGAGACTATTTATAAATGAACTAATTGGACATTATCTTAGTCCATGAGATGCATTGTATGTGATTTATGTGATTTAGTCACAGAAGATATAAATCACAAGTTCTTTGTAAACTTATAAGTTTAGTTCGTAGTCGGTGATGAAATTGGGTATTTCATCTGTGAAGACTATAACATATCAATTAAGATGATTTGTCTTGATCATGGAAATGGAGATTTCTAGTTGGTATGTTGACATGTTTTAAGAGTTAAGACATATTGAATTGGACCGCTGTGAGATTTACTATTCTCCTAACGATTGTCAAATGAATAATAAATCTCACGACTTCTATTTACATCAACTCTAAATCTTGAGAGAATAATGGACCTGATCATGAAATGTAGATTGCTTTGATATATCAGGAGCGAGACTTATTAGTTACGGTCAAAACCTCAGTATGTTGGGCAGCCACATTTAGTGTTGATGGAACATGTATTCTTAAGATGGAATTCATAGGCTCTTAATGGAGATACAAAATATTCCCTTGAGATAAGTTTAATGGGTTTGGTTATTCTGAGAGTTGGGCCTAACCACTTTAGTAAGAAGTTACTAAAGTATATATTTATGGAATTGGATTTCATAAATATATAATGAATAACTTAAAGGATTAAATCGGGTACTCAAGGATTAAGATGTAGTAATTTACAAAGTGGCAGTCTACATTCATGACTTTGTATTACTATGAATATTTTAATGAAAGGGTTGCATGTGTAATAAAATCTTGGGATATAATTTATAGATAAGGCCTAGAGTGTAACTATATTTATATAGTGGTATTAAATATAGTTAATGGTAACTTTGGACTTGTCAAGAGTTGACAGGAAAGTCCAAGGCCCATTGGAGTTAGTGTCTTATTGGTCCTTTTTGGTCCCACTCCAAGCCACACACAAGAGCCCAATTGGAATTGCCCAAAAGGCTAGCCCAATTAGATAATCAGTTATACATAAGGAGAGAAACATATAGAATTTCATTAAGTTTTTCAAGAAGGGTTTTCATGAGACCTTTTCATAAGTGTTTTCACACAAGGAATGAAATGGTTTGTATGTGAGTGTTGGACATTCTCCTATTCTGTCTTTGATGATAATTGATTGAAAGACCACACATCTTGGGCATTAAGTGGAATTGGAGTGAAGATTGAAAGTCTTCCCAAGTGCTTCTAATCTTCGGTTTTGAATTTCATCGCACCAAGGTACGCTTTCTTGTTCTCTAATTCTGAAACTTAAATAGTACATGTTATCAATTGCGAATAAAGTAGACCCATTAATTTCATGCATTTTTCTAACAAAACCCACCATCTGCAGACAAGAATGACCAATTGAACATTCTAAGGTTATCCATTAATTACATTATTTGTGGTGAAAGACTTTACAAAAGATCATATGATGGAATTGATTTCCTTTTGTGTAACAGCAAAGGAGGCACAACAAATAATTGAAGAGGTTCATGAATCAAGTTATAGGCCACATATGAATGCACACATGTTGTCAAGGAAGATAATGAGACAAGGTTATTACTAGACTACTATGGAAGCCAACTGTGTGGCTTATGTTTGAAAATGTCATCAATGCCAACTACATGTAGATCTGAAACACATGCCACCCATGCCACTACATACTATGACATCACCCTAGCTGTTCTCTACATGAGGGATAGACATTATAGGGAAGATTCATCTGACTGCATCCAATGGCCATGAATTCATACTCGTAGCCATAGATTACTTTAGCTAATGGGTAGAAGTTGCCTCTTACAAGGTTTTGAATTCAAAGAAAGTTGCTCAATTCATTCAAACTAACATCTTCTGCAGATATGGGGTGCCATATGAGATTATCTCTGACAATGGGTTGTATTTTAAAGGAGAAACAGAGAAGCTACTTCGACAGTTCAACATTCAACACCATAAATCTTCACCTTACTGTCCTCAAACTAATGGAGCAGTTGAGGCTGCTAATAAAAATAGAGGGCGAATCTTGAATAAAAGCATAAAGAACTACAAGGATTGGCACCTACAATTGCCCTATTCACTCTGGGGGTATAGAACATCAATTCGGTCTTCCACAGGAGCCACTCCTTATTCATTGGTGTATGGGATGGAAGCAGTCCTTCCTATTGAAATAGGTGTTTGATCACTAAGGATAGTACTGGAAAGTGAAATCCCCGAAGTGGATTGGTTGCAAAGCATATACGACCAGTTATGCATGTTGGATGAGAAAAGACTCAAAGCCTTGTACCACATTCAAGGATACCAAAGGAGACTTAGAAAAGCTTTTGATAAGAAAGTAAGAACTAGAGATCTGAAGTTGGGAGATTTAGTGTTGAAAGAAATCTGAGCCCTAGTTCAAGACGCAAACGGGAAGTTCAAACAAAGTTGGGTAGGCCCATACATTATTAAGTAGATATACTCTGGAGGAGCCATAAGGTTGATGGACTTAGATGTAAATCCTTTCACTGAGCCAACCATCGTGGATCAATTGAAGAAGTACCATGTCTAAAGTGGTAGTTGCAAACTAAGCCATAAATAAAGACAAACACAAAAAAAAGGCTCGTTAGGCTAAAAACTTGAAAGGGAGGTTTAGGCAAAAATTAGAGCAACAAAAAAAAAAGAAAAAAAAAAGAAGAGAAAAAGGTAGGTCGAAAACCCAAAAGGGCGACCTATGCAAAAGGAGAGTAAAAGAAGAGAGAGTGAGAGAGCTTGCTAGGTTGAAAACCTGGAAGGGCGGCCTAGGCAAAAATTAAGGCGAATAAAAAAAATCAATAAACTACGTGATGACCTGATCCTTCTATCCAAGGAGGTATGTAGGCAACCATGCATTGGTTCGGTCACAATTTCCCAAAACCCACCATTTGCCAATTAACTGAAAAATTACTAAATTTTCAACCATTCCATTAAACCATGTCATTACACAAAAACCTAAATCCTACGCCAAACCATAAAAAAAAACCCCAAAAGCCTATACCAAAATCAGAACCCTAAACCTACAAACCCTAAATAATTCCTAAAAATAAGAGTTTTTACATTAACTTCTAAATAAACATGCTCAAAGCCAAAGATTAAGAAGGTTATTTTGTCTTCGGTCTTTTCTTTTTATTTTGATCATTAATTTCTTTGGTGTCAGGTACTTTGTCATCCTTGTCTCTTCTTTTGAATTCATAGTTGTCTTCATCGAGTCCTTCCTGGTTGTCTTTGAGAAATTGTTCTCTTATAGCAACCCTCTTAGCTTCCTTGTCAACAATCTTGTCTATCAACCAATTAAAGTATTCGTTAGTCATCCTGTGAAAATGAACCTTGACAAAAGATTGGTCCACCCAATCAACCATCTCTAATACTAATAGCATGTTCTTTACAGTAGTAAGATTTGTGTCCACAGGAGATAAAGGGCTTCTTCTTTTGCCACTTGGCATTCCTTGTTCGTATTTGAATTGCCTCAGAGTCTATTTGCCTTGTAGAAAGTTGACCTCCGCAACCCAACAAGGAAGATGTGATATGATCCTAGAGACCACAATAGAGGGGGTGGGCACTTCCACCAATAACAATCCCATTGAATTGAAGTATTAGATTTCTTGTCTAGGAACTTCACCTAATCACTCTCAGTTTAACATTCAGTTTTGATTACAGCCCTGCTAAGAAAACTGCTAGGTCCATAATTACCGGTTGTAGGCTTGGCAATCATATCCAGTCGCACCATCAGCCATATCTGCAAAGTCAAAAGACTCCCTAAGAAGTTCTGAGTCTCTCCACCATGAAATACAGCATCCAATCCAAGAATGGTTTTTGCCAAGATCAAAGAAACAGGGTTATCACCATCCTTAATTTGGCTCACAACACTTATGGCTTGAGCATCCACAAAACCATGCCTTCCAAAGCAAAGTAAAAATTTTCCCATGAAGATAAGGCCAAACCAAAGTTTTTCTACATATTGTCGGCCACCCCATAAGTGCGTTTGTCAATCAGCAGAGAGATAATTGCACGAAGATTTACCATATGGCCTTCAATCACACTATCATTAATGGAAATAGGAAGACCGATAGCTTCAAACAAAGATTCCTTATGCCTGGGATCGCAAGAAACTGTAACAGATTTCCTGCTTGGATTATAGCCCAGGATAGTGAAAAACTCTTCAATTTTCAGACAGAGTTCAGCAGTGTTAAATTGAAACATGATCTTCCGGATCCCAGAACTTCACAGCAACACGAAGGAACTCCCACTTGATCTTAGCATTCCTTAAAGCCTTAATTTCCTCTAGTTTGAAGGCTGTAAAATTGGCTTTAGTGCTAAAATCAAAGCTACAAACCCATCTATTGATATCATGAATTGTTGGATGAGAAAAATTTTGATTGGTAGCCATGGGTGACTTATGCTTATGATTATTGTGTGTCGCTAACCTTTATGCAGAGAATTGTCGCAGGAGGATTTATTTATATGAGCCATATCAATTCCCAATCAGGTTTGAAATAGATTTTAGAGAGTTTGTAACTAACTAGGAGAGTGTTTCATGATCACAAACGAAGTAAACGTTTTTCAAAAAACGCAAAAACGTGAAACATGCATTAAAAAATTGTAAGGAGTTGGCCCACCATGGCATGAGCATCATAACGTAGCCTAGTGCCATTCAACACTCTAAAAGTGCCGAACGGCACTCCAAAAGTGCCGAACGACACTCCAAAAGTGCCGAATGGCACTCCTTATTCGCCAAGTGGCGCGCAACCCCTCAATCCTACACTCATGCAATTCCATGCAGTTTTACGTTCTTGAAGACCATGTGACATTCAAAAAGATTTTTTTTTCAATCAAACTGGGACATTCTGACATATCTAACACATTTGTTTTAAAAAAAATCATCACTTCCATCATTGTTTTCAAAAAATTGATAATATCAAGTTTTTTCAAAGACTCAGGAATTTATGTTCCAAACTAGGGGCATTCGCCTGTGCCTCATGCAATTTTCAAAAAAAAAATCACCATTGTCTGTTCAAAAAAAAAATTCATCACCAAGATTTCCAAAATTCATGCATTCTTTTTTTAAAACTAAGGGCATTCGCCCATTGCTCGTTTATCCTAAAAAAATGGGGGGGGGGGGGTGGCGCCACCATCATTTTTCTAGAAATTTTCATCATCAAGACTTCCAGAGACCATGCATCTTTTTAAACTAGGGCCATTCGGCTCTGCCTCATTCAAGCAAACGCAGATTCTAGTAGAGCCAAGCAAGATAAGTTTAAATTGATACTTCAAGACCTTATCAGGTGAATTCTAAACTTATCTTAGTTAAGGTTTCCTCATGATCCAAGGTGATGCGAAGGACAAAGCACTAAACATGGAAATTAATACAAGATTGTCTAAGGAACACATCCTTTTATTTTGCAGGAAAAATAAAAAACACAAGTCATACATCATTGGGACTCCGAGTCCGGCTACATGAGGATCTTCTTGATCCACCTCTAGAGGAGCCGCCATCAGTATTTCCTTCTTGACTTGAGAAAAATCGAGGAGCAGATTGACGATTTTCAAGTTCGAGGTTCCTGATCCTTTCCTTTAAAGCTCTCCTAGTAATGTCAGCAGTTTCCATTCGGTGTACCTGAAAAGTCAGTAGAATCAAGTGTTAATTTCACCATCTAGCACAGTTCAAGCAAGAGATACTCAAAAAGCAACATGGCATACCCAGTTCAAATCATTAAGCACATATTAGGAGGACTAAGTGCGAGGCAATGACTGCAAGCCTCCAATCATCTTCATGCTTTCTTCCACAAGATCCACATTAACCTGAAGCACAAATCCACCAGATCATGAACCATCCAATAGCCAAGAAGAAGCAAGGACAAAGAACTGAAAATTGAAGAACACACCGGATCGGGCCAAGGAACATTCGACACGTACTTTGGCCTATTCAAAGGCATGGAACTATATGTTCCATTAGGATTCATCACATCGTATTGCCATGCCAGAAAATGAGGATAAGTCTCTGCAAAAGAACTAGAAAAACTACCAGCACGATGAGGAGAAGGAATTTCTTCCTCTTCATCTCCCTTTTCCTCTCCTTCAGAAGGTGGAGGCTGAAAATCCAACATGCAAATTTTGTCAACAAGTAGAAATATGGAATGAATTTACAAAAAGAAGATTTGACTTTAGAAAAGAAAAGAAGTACCCCTTGATTAGCCAAGCAAGCTTCCAGGTGAGTTTTAATAAATTCAGAATAAGATCCTTCTGTTCTTGGAACAACAAAGCCTACACGAGCCTGAGCCATCTCTTCATCAGTTAGAAAGTTAGCTAACTGAATGGAGGGACAAGGAGGAACTGGAATTGTTGTAGGAGGATATACATGTTCAACTTGGGGCAACACCCGATCACCAAGATACCAATACTTTCCATGCTCACATTCAAACAACACTTAGCAGCCATTCAATTCTAGAGCCTGCTCACACTCAGCATACCCCTTACATCCAGCCCAAGGATTTAAGTTCATCTGAAAATCACAAAAAGGAGCTCAGAAAGAAAAGAGACTGAATCATAACCAAGTATCGAAGATTTAAAAGGAGAAGGAAGAAAGAACTCACATCATCAATGGTTAGATTGTCAATTACCAAGCATCAAATCTCCAAATAACACCTGGAGAGTATAGACAAACGATACTAGGGCAACCAACAGAGAAATCTAGGAAAAATGCCAGCAACTTCCTCCTCTATTTCATGGTCCACTCCAAAATAATTTCCACAAATCCAAAATAATTTCCCAAAACTTACACATAGCAAATTTTTTTTCAAACCTCACCTACCATACAAATGGAGCCCCACCCAAGCTTGAAAGACTCCACCTAGAGAGTTGGGTCATGAAGTGCATCAAAGTTGCATAGGCCATGCCGCCCCAGTTATAGTTCCAGATTTGTCCAACTCTTTTTAAACTTTCTAGGTAGCGCAAATTCATGGTACTGCTTAAATCTGGACACAAGAAAGTTCAAAAAAGAAGAAGCATGAACATGTGAACACACTTTTGCCGCAGTCTCACAATGAGGAATACTTTCGCACAACCAAGACAAGGGGATATTGTTACTCCTCATTCTAGAGGGCACTACACCTAGAAGTTTTTTGAGTTTGGCTGAAGTAAAGGAATCATTGACAAGAATTCTCTCACCACCCAACCTCAGACCAGTGATAACAGAGAAGTCATAAGATGTCAACATTACCTCCCCAATACATGGAAAATGGAATGTGCAAGTAGTGTCTCAAAAGTGCTTTGCCAAAGCAAGAAGTAACTGAAGATCTTTGTATTCATGAGTCTCATGATTCAACAAAGTGTCGAAGAAATTACCAAAGCCTGCTTCATTGATAATGCTTTTGACGCTAGGAGACAATGTTGCCCATGCACTTTTCAACATTTGGAGACTACCTCGACTATTGAGACTCTGCAACACAAAAATTCAACTCATCAATTTCTATGACTAAAACCCACATGACCAAAAAAAATTTCCATAAAAAATATTCTCACATCCAATGTCCTACCACCACAAAAGAAAATCAATGCCCCACCAAAATTTTACCACGACCAAAATTTTTGACATGTCCATGCACAACTACCAAATTTTTCCATAATAAAAAAAAAAAAAAAAAAAAAAAAAAAAAAAAACCTACATGACCAAGAAAAAATCCCTTATGCTCATACATAAATAAATTCTCACATAGCCAAAATCATAACCTCACAAATTTTCTAAGAATCAACACCACATGCCCAACAAAATTCCTTGAAAGTTCATACCCACAAAATTTGCCCATTTCCACGAATATGTCCATGCACATACCCACAAAATTTTTGCCATGTTCATAAAACAAAGTTTACACATTCCAATAAACTTTTTCCATACCTATCATGAATACATTCACATAAACTTACCACCAATTTTTTTACAATGCCAATACTCCCAAAATCCAAACCAAAATTCATCCAATAACATCAATATCCACCTACATTGTCAAAGTTCCATAAGCTCCCCACATTATCCACAATGCACCAGAATCACAAAAATAATACTTCAAGAATGCTCCAAAGCCAACATTTTCCAACATAACCAATCAAGCAATTCCAAAATCTCACCATGCAACTTTCAATAAAACATGCAACAACATTTTTTCCAAGCAAAGAAACCAAAGAAAAACTCACCTTGGTGTCTACATGACAATATGGAGCATGGGTCTTAGGGTCTTGAAGAAGTCCATCCTCCTCATGTCCATCAAATGTTGGATCATATTTCTCACCATGAAAAGTAAGAAAAGAAGGTCCTTTGGAAGAAGAAGCCATCTTGATGCAAAGCAAAATGTATTTGAAAGATGGGGTTTCACCAAAATGGGTGTGTGAAGAAAATGCTTAAAACACAAGGATCTAAAGAAATATTGATGGAGATCAATGAGGGAAACTTTAGAAGCTTAGAAAAGTGTTTTTTGTGAGAAGAAATGATGAAATGAAGAAGAAAATCCAAGGAGTAGAAGAGAGTGAATAGTGACAATGGAAGAAGAGAGGTAGAGAAAGACGAAACAAAGAAAAAAAAGAAGACAAAAGGGAAGTGGGGGGCCAAATTTTAGGCCCCCACATGCTTAAACTCAGCCAAGGCTGAGTCAATTCAATCAAACTGAGTTGACTCAGTCAACCAAAAAAAAAAGAGAATTTTTTTTTCAGACCTCATATTTCATGATCAAAATCCTGAGTCTCAATTTTCAAAATTCTAAGGCCTAAAATTTCGGATTTTAAGTTTCGGGTTTCAAGAAAAAAATTTCTAGATCCCAAAGGTCTCAAAATTGGAAATAAAAATTTCAAAAACTTCCAAGTTTCAAAAAAAATCATCAAATGTTTCTCAAAAGAAAGATCTTTTGTGTTAGGACATATGTCTTTCACTTGTTTAGAACATATGTCATTCATTATTTATGTAATTGGCTAATCCTTTGTCAAAACGCACTTTACTTGTAATTGGGTAGATTTAGGATGAGGTTAATGCTTCAAGAAACAAGGTTTCAAGATCAAGTGGTAAAGTCATGTAAGTCTGTCCAAGAAACAAGTTGAGAAGTGCTCTTCATTAAAGCTCAACAGCTGGCTCGACAGCTGCATCTATCGAGCTTTAAGAAGCTATTCTAGCCCCGAGGCTCGACAGCACCTCGACACCTGTAGTAGTTGAGATTTAAGAAAAACAGATTCCTAGTTCTGTTTTAATTCTAATCTGTGGATGTGTCTTTAGGCCTTCTTTTCTCCTAACCCTAGACATATAAAAGGATTATTCTAAGGGTCGTCGAAGTGTGGCAAGTTGCACAAGTATTGAGAAATCTTTGTTCATGCAAATTGTAACTTGAGACAAAGTTCTTGCCCTAGTTCATCTCTTTTATGAAGAAGTTGTTGTGTCTTTGCACTGTAGGGTTTTGTAACCAAGCATCTTCTTGATCTTTATTGTGTGGATGAATTAAAGAACTTTGCAGCCAACAACCTTCTCTAGTTGGTGATTGAAGTCGCGTACTAGGATCCGCGCATTTGGTTAGTCACGTACTTGGGAGCCGTGCATTGAAAGGAGAAATTGTCACTACAGAACAAGTCCAATTGGGTATTGGGGTAAGGGTTCAACTGTAGGTTGGTAAGGTACTTGGGATTCCTTTACTTGTAACCGCTTGTTGTGATAATAGTGGAGTTTCGAGAGTGGTGACCTTAAATTCATCCGGTGGGGTTTTTGCCGTGTAGGTTTTCCCCATTCGTAAACAAATCACCGTGTTATTTATTTTCCGCTGCATACTTAGTTTATTTGGTGATTTGTTTGTGCTACCACGTGCTTTGCATGTTAAATTGGTTAATTAATTGAACTTGGCTAATTAATCAATTAATCCATCACAAGGGGTAAATACGTTTTTGGCCTATCATTTTGTTAGTCGAAGCTTTTCTTGATTAAGTTTAAATCCAGAAAGGAAAAATGAAAATGACACATTTCAGAAGCAATGGGACCACAAAGCACCTATCAGTTAAAGTCTAAGTCTAAATCTAAATCCAAATTTTGACTTTTTTTTTTTTTTTTTTTTTTTTGCAGAAAGCAAATTCCACATCAAAGTAGAGAAGACCTTTGATCATCATCAAAGTAGAGGAGGACCTTTGATTGACATTTCAACAATTCCAGATCAAAGCAGAGAAGACCTTTGATTGTCACCAAAGTAGAGAAGACCTTTGATCGTCATCAAAGTAGAGGAGGACCTTTGATAGACATTTCAACAATTTTAGATCAAAGTAGAGAAGACCTTTGATTGTCATCAAGGTAGAGAAACCCTTTGGTTGCCTTTCATCAAGATCGAGGTAGAGAAGCCCTTAGGTCGCAGACAGCTCCTGTTTTAAGGTAGAGAAACCCTTTGGTTGCCTTTCGTCAAGATCGAGGTAAAGAAGTCCTTAGGTCACAAATAGCTCCTGTTTCAAGGTAGAGAAGCCCTTTGGTTGCCTTTCGTCAAGATCAAGGTAGAGAAGCCCTTAAGTCGCAGATGGCTCCACTTTCAAGGTAGAGAAGCTCTTTTGTTGCCTTTCGTGAAGATCGAGGTAGAGAAACCCTTAGGTCGCAAACAGCTTCAATTTCGAGGTAGAAAAGCCCTTAGGTTTGCAGACAGCTCCTGTTTCAAGGTAGAGAAGCCTTTTGGTTGCCTTTCATCAAGATCAAGGTAGAGAAGCCCTTAGATCATAGATAACTCTTATTTTAAGGTAGAGAAGCCTTTTGGTTGCCTTTCGTTAAGATTGAGGTAGAGAAGCCCTTCGGTCGTAGACAACTCCTGTTTCAAGGTAGAGAAGCCCTGTGACAGCTCCTGTTTCAAGGTAGAGAAGCCCTTTGGTTGCCTTTCATCAAGATCGAGGTAGAGAAGCCCTTAGGTCGCAGACAGCTCCTGTTTTAAGGTAGAGAAACCCTTTGGTTGCCTTTCGTCAAGATCGAGGTAAAGAAGCTCTTAGGTCGCAGACAGCTCCTATTTCAAGGTAGAGAAGTCCTTTGGTTGCCTTTCGTCAAGATCGAGGTAGAGAAGCTCTTAGGTCACAGACGACTCCAGTTTCAAGGTAGAGAAGCTCTTTGGTTGCCTTTTGTGAAGATCGAGGTAGAGAAACCCTTAGGTCACAAACAGCTTCAATTTCGAGGTAGAGAAGCCCTTAGATTTGCAAACAGCTCCTGTTTCAAGGTAGAGAAGCCCTTAGATCATAGACAACTCTTATTTTAAGGTAGAGAAGCCTTTTGGTTGCCTTTCATTAAGATTGAGGTAGAGAAGCCCTTCGGTCGTAGACAACTCCTGTTTCAAGGTAGAGAAGCCCTTTGGTTGCCTTTCATCAAGATCGAGGTAGAAAAGCCCTTAGGTCGCAGACAGCTCTAGTTTCAAGGTAGAAAAGTCCTTTGGTTACCTTTCGTCAAGATTGAGGTAGAGAAGCCCTTTAGTCACAAACAACTCCATTTTCAAGATCAGGATAGAAAGTCCTTTGGTCACCCCAATTTCCAAGAATCATGTCCAAAATCATGTTAACTACCAGCTAAGTCCGGTATTTTCAATTTGTTGTCAAAAGATAAGGCACTAGTTCTATGTTCCAAAGTTTTAGGTTCGAGGGCTAGGTAATCTTTGAAAATTTAACCTCAATTAAATCATGGTCACTGAAATCAGTGTCTTTGTTTTACATTGACATTTGCTTTTCAAGCTCTGTCAATGAGGGGCACTCTGTAGACACTTGATTTTGCACCCATGATTTAATCAAGGAGAATGACTCGAATGACCATCCATGTACCCAAAAAAAATCATAATTGCATCACATGCATCATTCTATTCTTGCATTACATACATCATTTTGTCTTTGCATTACATGCATCATGTCATTCGTTACATATCATGAAAATGATCTTGAGATTCTAACGGTTGCAACAGTGTTTCCGGTTTCTGAATTAGACCATCAGATTTAAAGATATCACATGATCAAGTTTGCACGGTCCTTATGCATTGTCTAGGAAGAGTCGACTACACACGATTAATTTAAATTAATTCTGATTGGTCAAACAATTAAAATTAATTAAATAATTTTGTGATTGGTTGATAATTAGTGTTTAAGATAGAGATGCATGCATAGGAATAAAATGGACTATTGGATAACAATAAAATTGTAGATAATTTGAACTTTATCAAGATTTATTTTAAGGGATTTATCCACAAGATAATTGTTCTTAAAAATCTTGAATTATCTAGAAAAGAGATAAAAAATTATAGACAGATGATGAAAACACGTCTAGATACAAGGATCAGCCAAAAAACCTTGAAGAGAAGTCCAAATGGCACCTAAACACGAAAGTGCGTTCGACCTCCAAGAGCCAATTTGGCACATTTAGAGTGCCGAATGGCACATTTATAGTGCCGAACGGCACACTAAAATTTCCAAATTGCACTTTGATGGGTTTTGACCCAACGACCTTCCGGTGACGATAATGCACACCTTTTTCGACCTTTTCACAAAAGGATGCGTCCGGATTCAAGTCCTAATCGTCCATACCTATTTTTTTAGAGTCCTCTGATCTCTATAAATAGAGGTTGAACCTCATAATTCAAAACATTTTTTTACGCTCTGAGGGCATACGTTTTGAGACTAAAAGAGTGTTGATATTCTTTGATCCTCTCTGAGAATTAGTACAAGAATTAGGGTTTTTAGGTTTCAAGGATAACTGAATAAGTTTCTTTGAACCCTAAAACATCATTTTAAGGACAAAAAGTGCTCATGCAAGAGGTTTATTCCTTTACCCATTCTTTTCCATGGTCCATTTTATATTGGTGAATGTTTATTTCCATAACATGCATGATTCGTAATTGTTTGTTTAAAGCATGATTGCTTTTTCCAAATGATTGTTATGATCTTTTTCTTGAATGTCAATAATTTGCATGTGAATAATACTTGTTCTTGAAATAAAAAGAGATCTACATCTTTATAAGATGTAGATCTGGCTTTTCAATATAAAAACAGATCTTCATCTTGCTAGATGTAGATCTGAATTTTTCTCAATATAAAAATAGATCTGCATCTTTTCTAGATGTAGATCTAAGTTTTTCTTAAATCAAAATTAATTTGTTTCTTTCTTAAGATACAAATCTGATTTTTTAATACATGCAAATTGTTGAAATAAAGGAAGAGATCATGTACTACTATGTTTATTTTTGTGTTTGTTTTAATTCATGATTGCACAAATTTAAATTATGAGTGAAATTCTCTTTAAAAAACTACATTTTTAAATTACAAAATTAAAACCATTTTTTTTAATTTATCAAAAACAGATTTGATTTTTTTTTTTACAAACCCAAAATCCAATTTTTTTATCATCACAAAACATATCTGAATTTTTATCTACAAAAACCACTTTTTTTCTATGTACTACAAAACAGATCTGATATTTTTAACAAACCTAAAATCAATTTTTTTTTACCAACCAAAACGGATCTAATTCAAAAACAAAAGAAGAGATTTCAATCATAAAAAAATTTGTGTGATTTAATTTTTATTTCACATGTTCAACACATCATACATAACTTGCATAAAATGGTACATTGGTCATAAGAGTCTAGAAGACTAGACTCTGTTTGGGCAGAATGGGTACCTAACACCTTCCCATTCCGTAACCTAGCCTCCAAATTTAGATTTTTGGTTAAGTAGACTTAGGTTTATCTTTCTTTTTATTTTGGGTAGATTGTAATTAAGACAAAAAGCCATGTATATTTGGTAGATTGTAACTAGGACCCAAAGCCATGTAAAGTTCAAATTTTCAAACTTGTATTTTTATTTATTCAATCAATGAATGGAACATTCAGTCATATAAATTTGTATTTAGTTTTTCTTATTTTTTGTACATAAAAAATAAGTGGCGACTCCATACCACTTACCCAAAAAGAGAGGTGCCCTTAAAAGCACTAAAAAAATCTCTCTTTTTTTAGAGGCACTTTCGAGGTTATCAATTGCAAACATAAGGGATCATACTACTTGGAAGCCCAAGATGGACGAAAGTTAGAGCACCCCTAGAATGTTGAGCATTTAAGAAGATATTATCAGTGAAGTCTCAGCCTGGACAAGCATTATCATGGACGAAGTTTGAGTTATGTGTTACTGTCCTTATGTTTTATTTGTGTTTGTTGCTAGCACTATATGTTTTTTAGTATTTTAATTACCTAAAAGCGCACTAGCTTCTAGCTTGTGCACCGTCTATGGACGAAGTTGTGGTGGACGATATCATAAACTTAGTCCATCTGTACATAAGTATTTTCAATTCCCTAAAGGCACCAACTTTTAAGCATGTGCCATGACTTGTGGACGATGTGTATGTTATGTAAATATGGTTTGGATTTCCAATGTATATAATGTTTTGTGAATTTCCAATTTTCATGGTGTTGAAGTTCTCATTAAAACTAATCCACAAGAAGGCCAAAGGCCCAAGATGAGTAAAATCTTTGGACATAAGGATGTAATGTCTATAAACTTTCCTTAAATAAGGTAAGCAAAATAAACCTAAGGTATATTCATCTAAATAATAGATGAGGTAAAGCATGCATGCAAGAATATTCAAAATCTATGGATAAATGTGACCATCTAAACAATCCAATATTTGGACGAGCAAATGCTGGAAACGTCTTGACCAAAGACGAATAAAGGACCATCCAACTTATGGACGAAGATTAATGCAAGTTATAAGTCAAATTTATGAACAAAAAGCTGGCAAAGGAAATTCCATTCATAGGCGAGTCTCGCTTGTAAGATACAATGAATGGTAGAATGTTGAACATGATAAAGTTATCCAAACATGAACGAGCTAGATGTCTTCATAAGTGGACGAACCACACTTAAAACCATGAGATATAATATGGATGATGTAAATAAGGGAAATTCATTCATATACAAAAACAATATGTTCAACAGTAAATAAAGAATGAAGAAGGAAATAGATATTCATTCATAAAAATTTAAAGAAGTTAGGCAACTATCGTCCATAAACCCTTATGTTTGTTAGGACATATGTGTTTCACTTGTTTAGAACATATGTCATTCATTATTTATGTAATTGGCTAATCCTTTGTCAAAACGCACTTTACTTGTAATTGGGTAGATTTAGGATGAGGTTAATGCTTCAAGAAACAAGGTTTCCAGATCAAGTGTTAAAGCCATGCAAGTCTGTCCAAGAAACAAGTTTAGAAGTGCTCTTCATTAAAGCTTGACAACTACATCTATCGAGCTTTAAGAAGCTGTTCCAGCCCCGAGGCTCGACAACACCTCGACACCTGTAGCTGTCGAGATTTAAGAAAAACAAATTCCTAGTTCTGTTTTGATTCTAATCCGTGGATGTGTCTTTGGGCCTTCTTTTCTCCTAACCCTAGACATACAAGAGGATTATTTTAAGGGCCGTCAAAGCGTAGCAAGTTGCACAAGCATTGAAAAATCCTTGTTCATGTAAATTGTGACTTGAGACGAAGTTCTTCCCCTAGTTCGTCTCTCTTGTGAAGAAGTTGCTGTGTCTTTGCACCATAGGGTTTTGTAACCAAGCATCTTCTTGGTCTTTATCGTGTGGATGAATTGAAGAACTTTGCAGCCAACAATTTTCTCTAGTTGGTGATTGAAGTCGCGTACTGGGATCCGCGCAATTGGTTAGTCACGTACTTGGGAGCCGTGCATCAAAAGGAGAAACTGTCACTACAGAACAAGTCCAATTGGGTATTGGCGTAAGGGTTCAACTGTAGGTTGGTAAGGTACTTGAGATTCCTTTACTTGTAACTGCTTGTTGTGATAATAGTGGAGTTTCGGGAGTGGTGACCTTAAATTCACCCGGTGGGGTTTTTGCCGTGTAGATTTTCCCCATTCGTAAACAAATCACCGTGTCATTTATTTTCTACTGCATACTTTAGGTTATTGGTGATTTGTTTGTGCTACCATGCGTTTGCATGTTAATTTGATTAATTAATAACTTGGCTAATTAATCAATTTAATCCATTACAAGGGGTTAATACGTTTTTGGCCTATCAAGTGGTATCAAAGCAAGCACACTCTGATTAGGGTTTATCTTTGTGTGGGATCCATTGACCCCTGTTTGTCATGGATAGAGGTCAGTGTCTTATTATACCTCCATTGTTTGATGGTACTAACTATGCATACTGGAAAGTATGCATGAAAGCTTTCTTGCAGTCTCTAGATGAGAATGTGTGGCAAGCTATGGAGATAGGCTGGACCAGGCCTAAAGAAGCGCCGGCCGATTGGGATGAAGCCAAGATCAAGGCAGCAAACTTCAACAGCAGAGCATTGAATACCTTATTTAGTGTCGTCACTAATGAGGAGTTCAAGAAGATATCCTCCACTGAAACTGCTAAGGAAGCATGGACCATCCTCCAGACAACTTATGAGGGAACAAAGGCTGTCAAAGATTCGAAGTTACAAAGGCCCACTACAAGCTTCGAAAAAATTAAGATTGAGGAGGATGAGTCAATTGATGAGTTCTATGCCAAGCTCAAGGACATAGTGAACTCAGCCTTCAATCTTGGGGAAACCATTCCTAAATTCAAGATTGTGAGGAAGGTGCTCAGATCTCTACCCGAGACATTCCATGCCAAGATCACGACAATAGAGGAATCAAAGGATATTGGCAAGATTCCTCTGACTGAGCTGGTTGGTAATCTGCAAACCTATGAGCTAGGGTTGACAAAAATTGGCAAGTCGGGAAAAGGCAAGAGCATGGCACTGAAGGCCAAGAGCAATGAGACAGATGAGTCATCAGACGATGAAGACTCTAAGATGAAGTCCTACATCACCAGGCAATTCAAGAAATTCATGAAAAATGCCAATGGAAAAGGCTTCGACAAGGACCGTAGGCAATCTAGTTCTTCTCAGTTCAAGAGCCAAGATAAAGGGAAGAAGGATGCTAGGGATAGCGGTCAATACACTGTTCCCGCAGGACCCAAGTGCTTCGGATGTCAAGGCTTCGGTCATATGAAACAGGAGTGTCCCACCTATCTCAAGAGCATTGGGAAGAGCAAGGCACTAGCTGCTACTTTGAGCGACACTGAACCTGAGGATGATTCCGACAATGAAGATGACGGAATTTTGAATGCCTTCACTGCCACTGTCAATCCTACTGAAGGGATTGTTGAAGATGTGGATGAAGAAGAGGAATTGGTGGAATCCAAGTTTCAAAAGATGGATGATCAAGATGATATCCATACAGCCTATGAGAAACTGTACAAGCTTTCTAAGAAGTATGAGAAACTCTATAGGCTAGCCACCAAGAAGCTCAGTGATGTAAAACTTAATCGTGAGGAACACAAAGTTTGATGAAGCTAATCAAACTATTAGGGCACTGAGATTCGAGAACAATTTCTTGGCTAAGAAGATCAAGAAGCTTGAAGCGGAGCTGTTTCAAGTTAGCGCTCAATTAGAGAGGGCATTAAGTGAGAAGCTAGATGAGATGCTCAGCATTCAGAAATCTGCTTCTGATCAAACAGGATTGGGGTATGAATTCTCTTCTTCTAATATTGCTTCTGCTAGTACTATTGTTTTTATACCGCCTGCTTATAATATTATAATTGATAATAATGATGTTAAAACTGATTTAGCAAGTGAGAACCTAGACAAGGGTAAATCTATCTTAGGAGCACCCCCTAAGCTTGAGAAGAAGGAAACTAAAAACCCTAGGATTAAGAAGGCTAACTCTCAAAAGCCAAAACAGAAGAAGCAGCATCTCTGTCATTATTGTGGTATTGCCGGTCATACTCGACCAAATTGCTATAAGTGGTTAGCCACTCAATAGAGTAATGGCATGATAGCACCTGGGAACCAGAATCAGCTTCAAACTTCTCTTGCTCCTCTTAAAGATCTTCTCAAAGCCCTCATGTTCCTTTTGAACTTAAACGGTTTCAATTCTTCCCCCTCATCACCGGCTCAAGGGTTTGCTAAGAGGAAAGGATCTTCCAAGGTGTGGAAGGAAAAGGGTTCTAAGTGATTTATTCACTTTTTCTCTCTCTCCCCTTCTTGTTTTTGTTTTTGCATTACTTGTGTGTTTTGTTTTAATGTTTTTGAGTCAGTCTAGTTTTTTTATTGCTTTGCTTTGTTTAACATATTTTTGTTTGGTTGTTTTCAGTTTTTGCTTTATGTTGTTTTTCAAAATTAAAAAAAAAATTGAAAAATTGAATAATACAAAAACAGTGTGTGTATGTGTACATCAGTTCTTGTGAACCTTAAAATGGCCATTGAAACAGAGTTTTCTAAACTTTGTATATCTTGTAGCTTAGATAAGCATTCTTATGCACAACTAAGCAATTGAGCTTTGTGGCTATTTGTTTGTGATTAGTAAGGTTAAGTGATCTCTTGAACTTAACACTCGTATCACTCTTTTTGTTGGATAGGACTAGAAAATCCTAAGAGAAAGGCATAAATAACCATCTCACCACTGTTACCTGCCAATCATAATATGACATCTGTATGCTTCGGCATAACAAAAGTGCAATGTTAATGACATCTATATGCTTCAGCATAGCAAAAGTGCAATGTCAAAAGCTTAACATAATTGGGTATTTCTTTTCTCTTCTTTATATACCCATGCATGGTTTGCTTAATAAAAAGAAAATATGCAAAGAAAATAAAAAGCAAAAAGATCAAAAATGCTTTAAATATGATTGCAAGCGTGTTTTCTAGGAGATGTGAGAGTTATAGGATGTACCTCAAAGGTGATAGTCTCCATCAAACAGTTATGATTGTTAAGTTAAAGTGATTTTCTCATATCTCAAATCATCATAACATAGAGACACTTATGCAATCTTGAGATGTTTTACACACACAACACGTAATATTCTTTGCTACTTTTGATACATGTGCAGGTACAATGTGATTTGGCCATCACAAGGTTTACATGTGTTGATGTATACTCTCTAAACTGTTCTGACTTCTTTTTGAAATATAAAATCGGTTAGACCTGTTAAGTGTGTGAGTGTTTTTTTTGGATCCATGGGCTTAAGATTGTTGTTGAGAGATGTTTTTGAGAGTCTAATATGTTGATTGGATCATTGGTTGAGTTGCATGCGTGATTGCATTCATGTTTGTGTTTTTCCCTTCTCGAAAAACTGCTTTGAAAAGTTGGCTCGACACCTCCTCGACACCTCCTCGATACCTGGCTATCTGTCGAGCTTCTCAGCTTTTTCTTATCGTAATCTCGACACCTTCTGGATCGATTGAGAAACCTTCTGTCCTCTCGATAGCTTCTCGACACCTTCTGGATCAATCGAGAAACCTTATGTCCTCTCGATAGCTTCCCGACACCTGGTGGATCGATTGAGCATCTGTTCTCGTGTCCTGTCTTGTTCCTTGACACCCTCTCGATAGCTGTATTTCTCAATACTGACCTCAATAGCTTCTCGACACCTGGTGGATTGATTGGGGTTTTTTCCGTGTAAGTTTTCCCCATTCATAAACAAATCATCGTGTCATTTATTTTCCGTTGCATACTTTAGTTTATTGGTGATTTGTTTGTGCTACCACGTGTTTGCATGTTAATTTGATTAATTAATAACTTGGCTAATTAATCAATTTAATCCATCACAAGGGGTTAATACGTTTTTGGCCTATCAATGTTATTCAAGCCAATGAAGGCTATTGTATTTATTGTACGTCTATATACTTGGACGAAGAAATTTTACTTAAATGGATTTTAAACAAAGCCCAAAACAACGGCCATTCCCAACAAAATAAAATAAATAAATAAAACATTTCTAAAAAGAAATAAAATTACTGGGATAAACCACTGGGAACATTGTCCCCAGACTTTAGGTCATCCTTGGCTAACTCGGTGGCGTCCTTTGCAGGCTCTGTTGAAGCATTGTCCACAACATTGACGTCCTCAGAGCTCGTCTGAAGCTAGGAACTCTCTGCTACTGTAGGGATCTTAAAGGAATCAAAATCCATCTCAAGATAGGCCTCCTTGGCGTTAGAGCGAAACTCTTTATAGCCTGCAACATAATGACATTCTAGACGATTAGTGAAGTCTTCTGACTTCAAAAAAGTTGCAATGGCTTCTTTTTGAGCATTCTCCAAAGACGAGGCAAACCCTTGAGCTATCACCTCAAGGTGATTGATACTGGTCTCCTTCTTAATGGAGTCTGCCTTAAGCTCTTCCACCTCATTCCTTAGCTTCTTCTCAATCCCCTGAAGACGAGTAAGCTCCTCGGTCAGCCTAATCACCTCTCCATTCTTCAAAAGAAACTCTTCCTTCAGTTCCTTGTTTTTCGTCTTGATGGTCTTAGCCTCTTCACAAAGCTCCTTGGCTGGGCTGGACGCAATGTAGAACTTTGCCATGGCCTAAAAAAATAGATGGACGAAGGAGAGTTAGAAATATTTCTTAAAATTCATAAGAAGAATGAAATAAGGGAAATATGGAAACTACCTACCTTGAAAAGATCATGGATGGCCGAGCTTTCAAAATCCCTCACCGACATGTCATAACATGCACTCACTTCTTTTTCAGAAATGATCCCATTGAATGTGTTCCAAGCATAGCCTTCGTCCAACACTAAGTTAGGAGGACATGGGGTTGAAACTGAAGGATGAACTCTCTAAGGACCTTTGGCTACAGGGGGAGTAAGATTTTCAGGCTGGACGACTGAAGGAGAAACTTGAGGAGGCACCACATTCACTGCCGGGTCGTCCAGGACTATCGTCGAATCTTAGGGCTTTGGAACCTTGGGAAGAGGGGTCTTGCCAGATTTTTACTTCTTTAGGCCTTGATGACTTGGAAGGTCTCCAAGGTCAATGTTGCTTGAAATACTTTTCCTCTTTCTAGTAGAAGTCTGGATGGCAGGCTTTTGGACGGCTAAGGGAGTTGGCTCGTCCTGAACTCGGACGTCTTCCTATTCTTCAGTACCATTGGCCACGTTCTTCCCTTTGTTCTCTTTGATAGTGGCTAAACCTGTGGTGGAGAAGATATAGGGTTAAAATATATAATAATAATAATAATAATAATAATAATAATAATGAATGAATGAATGAAAATGAGGAAATACAATGGATGACACTTACTTCGACGAGTAGTCTTTTCGTGTGAGATTCTCCTTAGTAGGCTCAGGACCAAGTCTTTAGATAGCAAGACGACGAAGGGTCACCAAGCTATGGAAGGACCTCTCAGGATGAGCGTGAGCTCTGTTAATATGCTCCAAGTAAAAATTATCCAAGTGTGGATAAGTAATGGCTGCACAAATAATAGATGGTTAGACGAGGAAAAAGGTAAACAAAAATTCATGAAGTAAATGGTGAAAAACGTACCCTCAAGATGAAAATGACCTAGGGCACTGGTAAAAGGATGAAAGAGGCATTTTTTACATTACTTGGGTCCCTAGTCCAATCTCTAGAAACAAAGAAAAATTCTTTTTTCCATAACCTATCAGACGAGCTACAACCCCTAATTAAACTAAATTGGGGGCCCCTAGATGAGAACTGGTAGAAACCAGCGGATTATTTAATCTTTAAGGGTTTATAGAAATAAAGAAACCCGCCCACTGTGATTGGACGGTTCCCCTCAAACACCTCACGCCATAGCACTTGCATGGCCACTATCGTCTTCCATCCATTAGGGTTGAGTTGGTTTGGTCCAATACCCAACCTATGGAAGAGACCTCTATAGAAAGAATTAAAAGGAAACCTAAAATAGGAGAACAACACCATTCTCCACTTTCAAGCAGACAAGGTTTAAACTCATGGGGAATTTGATATCTACCTATAAAGGTTGTTAAATTATTCGCGTCTAGGGTGGACGCTACCTCGAGGGCACAGCTATAGATGACATTTTCATCCTCCTCTTTGTCTTGAGGTGGACTAGGTGACTTACTTCTTCTAGACGAGCTAGCCTCAGTCCCAGAAGTTTTCCTACTACATTTCTTGGAATTCCTCTAAATGAATTCCAAAGACCCCAGACGAATAATACTCGTCTAGGGAACTGCTATCACTACTACTCTCGTAGCTGCCACTACTACTAGAGGACTCGTCCTAATACTCGTCTATCGCTCTCTATACTACCACTAGACGCAAAAATATTTATAAAAATGCACAGAACTTCCTAAAGACGAAAACCTAAGGAGGAAGGGAAGGAAGTATTTGACAAGAGACTAGAGATGAGGATGACTAGAAAAAGCTCTTGGACTAGATGGCAGAAAAGAAAATATCAAAAACGTGAAAGGGTAAGAGAGAGAATTTACATATTTATAAGCCCCTGAGGTGGTTCAACGAAGCGATGCAGACCAACCAGGAGTTGGCACATGGCGTATTCCTCGAAAAAATGAATTGATGAGACAAGTCAATCAATAAGATTGTGACACATGGCATAATCTGAAGCAACAAAATTCTAGCTAAGCATGGATGACACGTGGCACATCAATTGACTATTAAAATATCGACACATGTCAAAAATAAATAGTGAATCAAAGTTCTGCTATATTGTCCAAGACGACCCTTGGACTGATGGGCAACTGATGGTGGACCAAAAATTGGACTATTTCATGTTCGTCCATAGGGTCGTCCAAGTCCAGAAGGATAGTCCCAATCCAAGAAGGTCATCCAAGTGTAAGAAGGTTGTCTAACATGGAAGCACCTAGACGACCTCCTAACACTTAGAAATTCTCAGGGTAAATTTTTATTCAAAAGCTTATAATTTAGACCACGTTCTACTATTTTAAAGTATAAGCAAAATCCTTATTCATCGCTTTAACTTCCCACTAAGTTCTTAACTTCTAATAACAGTTGTAGAAGATAAGTCTGAACCTTCTAACTTCTATAGCAGTTGTGGAAGATAAGTTTGAACCTTCCAGCTTCCATCCACATTGAGGAAGTTACTAAACAGGTAACCATTCCAAAACTCACTATAAAAAGACTCATCCATATCAAGTGAAGGTAAGCTTCCACCACTCCTAAAGTTGGAATTCTTGAGTTCTAAAGAGAAAATTAACTTAAGCCCCAGAGGGTTCTTGACCGGTTCACCCCAGTCACCTTTGATCTTGCGTTTCTTTCTTTTCAGACCTTCCAAGCAACCACTAGCCCATTGAAGCCCAGAGCATTCAGCCTATTGATTTTTTGTGCATCATCATATTGTATATACAAAACAAAAGAAAATAATATTAAACTTTTAAAATTTTGAACTTTTGATTTTGTATTTAACCAAAACAAAATTGTTTTAACGGGAACCTGGAATGTACTAATACTAAGCTGGTCGCTTACTTCATATAATATTAAATTATTAATATATATATATATATATATATATAATATAAAATAAATAAATATATATGGGTGCGGTTTTTTGCGGTTTTCTTATTATAAAATTGCATTTCGCACCACATAATACAGTACGGTTCATTACAACTTGCAGTGCGGTGTGGTTACTTCATTTTGTGGGTGGTTTTGGTTGGTTTGGGTGTGGTTTGAGCAGTTTGGTGAACAACACCGACACATATGCAAAGGTTTCGTAAGTTGCATATGTGTCACAGGGTTAACTTTTCTTTTAAATTTTATGTCTGTGATGGCACTAAGTTCCTCCTTAGTCTTAGCTAATACATCACTCACACACTGCAGGAACACTTAGAACAGAATTATTAAGGGAATTCACACATATACAGCACACATAGTATTTACAAGGTACCAACCCCAACTTTTATTACTCAATATTCAAGTACAAAGGAAGCCTGGAGAATACACACGAAATTCTCTAAGGCAAATACACTCTCTGCTGTTGACAGCCCCAGCAGCCTAGGCTATATGCACAGAAATAACTGACACGACAATTACTGCCAAGTAACTACACCCTGTCCAAGACTTGCTGCCACATGTGGTTTGACTTAGGACACCTGCAACTAACGTTGTCTTAGACTGCTCTCCACGTTTTCAGCCCCTACACAGCAGGTCTGAACATCCAGCAAGCTAGGAACTATTTAGTAACTACTGCTGCACACTCTGCACATGCCAGCCCATCACTCAGCACATCATGAGGCCTCTGCCCATGCTCCAGCAGTCCACACATGATTATCCCATCATGTTTTAGAAACTTGGCCCTTGCCCAGGCCATTCTCATCAGCATCACAGCCCACATAACATGTCCATACGCAGCCCACTAAGCAACTGCTATCAGCCCACTCACACAAGTCCATGCATTCTGCCAGCACCAATCAGCCCAATGGCTTGCATAGCCTAATATCATCACAGTAGCCCAGCACTGCCTTGCACACAAGCCACCAAGCCCACACACAAAGCAACCCAGCCAAGCCACCATGCCATGAACCATCACCAAGGGTTAGCACCACCTGCTGCTGCCCATCATCACCGAACTATCTCTACCTACCATGGCTCACCATTACCATGGCCTTGGGGCATCATGTGGAGCAAGGTGCCTCCACATACTACCCCTCATCATGCTCATCAATCTGAACCCAGCAGGGAGACCGGGCTTGTCCCCCTCAAAGAGCACTTAGGAGCTTCACTAGATAGGCATAAGGAGTCATTAGTGTCTTAAGATAACATTGAGCCAAGTGACTGGCCTGATGTTGTCCAAGCACTCCAATTCCTTATGCTATCATTAGAAACTTGTAAAGCTCCTAACAAACCACCCCCACTAGAAGAAGCTGATGTCCTCATTGGTAGGGTATCCTCATATGCCTTCACCTCTTTCTCAAACTGCCACAATGTAGATGCTTTCTCCCAACTCGCCTCTGATTCAGTAGCCCCCTTCCACTTCACCAAGTAGTATGTTATCATATTTCCTCCCTTATGATAACCTGTCACCTTCTTGTCAAGAATTTTATCCACTTCTCTATCAAACTGAACCATGACAGTAGGCGGGGCACGCCTTGCCTCATTCCTTGTGGGATCCTTTGCATCCCCATGATAAGGCTTTAAGAAGCTCACATGCATTGTTGGGTGAATCTACAATCTTTCTGGCAGCTTCAACTTGTAAGCCACAACAGCAACTCTCTTTACAACCTCAAATGGACCATTGTATTTAGGAACTAAACCTCGGTGAATTGCTTCACTTCTAAACTTCCTCCAAATCTGTGGAGTCAATTTCAACAGCACCCTATCCCCCACCTGGAACTCCAGAGGCCTTTTCCCTTTGTCAACATACTTCTTCATTCTCCTCTATGCTTTCAATAAGCTGTCATGTGCCTCCTGCATTAGCTCCTGATTGTTGATGGCAAATTTGTACACTGCGGGACATCTTCCCCCTGAACACTGCTTAGCAATCTCATGAGGTGTGAGAGGTTGCTGCCCCATAGCCAACTCAAAGGGACTCATCCCAGTTGATGAAGATTAGTGTAGATTGTAGGCAAACTGTGTAGAATCCAACAGATCTAACCAATTCTTCTGGCTGGCAGTCACATAATGCCTCAAATAGTCCTCCAACACAGCATTGAGCCTTTCTGTTTGCCCATCTATTTGTGGGTGATTTGTAGTAGAGAACTTCAATTCTAAACCCATCAAACCAAACAGAACAGTCCAAAATCGACCAGTAAATCTAGAGTCTCTATCACTTACAATGTCTTCAAGCAACCCAAAGTATTTCACCACGCTTTTATAGAACAAGTCAGCAACCACCTCTGCTGTACATGTGCTTAGTGCAGCCATAAAAACAGCATACTTTGAGAATCGATCAACAACCACAAATACTAAACCCATCCCCTTAACTTTTGCCAAACTAGTAATAAAATCCATTAAAATAGAAACCCATGGACTTTCTGGTATAGGAAGAGGCTGCAACATACAACTCAATATCTAAATCCATCTTAGGCCAATAGTATGAACGAGACAGTAATGCATACATCCCATCCTTACCTGTGATAAGCCAAAAACGTATTGACCCTCTGTGATGGATTAATTGATTAATTAACCAAGTTTATTAATTAATCAAATTAACATCCAAACGCGTGGTAGCACAAACAAATCACCAATAAACTAAAGTATGCAGCGGAAAATAAATGACACGGTGATTTGTTTGCGAATGGGGAAAACCTACATGGTAAAAACCCTACCCGGTGATTTTAAGGTCACCACTCCCGAAATTCCACTATTATCACAGCAAGCGATTACAAGTAAAGGAATCCCAAGTACCTTACCAACCTACAGTTGAACCCTTACCCCAATACCCAATTGGACTTATTCTGTAGTGACAATTTCTCCTTTTGATGCACGGCTCCCAAGTACGTGACTAACCAATTGTGCGGATCCTAGTACGCGACTTCAATCACCAACTAGAGAAGATTTGTTGGCTGCAAAGTTCTTCAATTCATCCACACGATGAAGATCAAGAAGATGCTTGGTTACAAAACCCTATGATGCAAAGACACAGCAACTTCTTCACAAGAAAGATGAACTAGGGCAAGAACTTCGTCTCAAGTTACAATTTGCATGAATAAGGAATTCTCAATGCTTGTGCAATTTGCCACACTTTGACAGCCCTTAAAATAATCCTTTTATATGTCTAGGGTTAGGAGAAAAGAAGGCCCAAAGACACATCCATGAATTGGAATCAAAACAGAACTAGGAATCTGTTTTTCTTAAATCTCAACAGCTACAGGTGTCGAGGTGCTGTCGAGCAGCTGTCGAGCCTCAGGGCTAGAACAGCTTCTTAAAGCTCGATAGATTCAGCTGTCGAGCTTTAATGAAAAGCACTTCTCAACTTGTTTCTTAGACAGACTTGCATGGCTTTAACACTTGATCTTGAAACCTTGTTTCTTGAAGCGTTAACCTCATCCTAAATCTACCCAATTACAAGTAAAGTGCGTTTTGACAAAGGATTAGCCAATTACATAAATAATGAACGACATATGTTCTAAACAGGTGAAACACATATGTCCTAACAATCTCCCCCTTTGGCAATCCATGACAAAACCACAACCAACAAATGATCATATTAGAGAAGTCATAAATCACTCAACTCATATACACTTGTTGAATACAATAAAATCTATACTAACACAAATTCTTGAAAAACTTTACAAGAAGAGAGTTTATGACAAGTAGACTTTGACAACTTGTATTTCTAAAACACTTTAAACAAAACTCATCAAGGCATCTTAGTGTGAAACAGAAATAATAAATTGCATAAAAATAAAGAAACATGTGTATGAAGAAAGAAAAGAAACAATACATGTAGAGATAGGTGAAAGAAACATACAACATCATATATATATATATAACAAAATAAGCACAATGTATGTAATAATGGTCACAAGACCTAAGGTACAAGAAGAAAAAAAATGTATCTAAAGTAGAGAAAAGAAAAAGATACAAGTAATCCTCATTACATCCCTCAGCACTTAACACTCCCCCTAACAAAAATGTCCCTATGAAAACTCTCCCTAAGCACGACTACTCTCATATAACCCAAAACTCACTATACAAACTCTCCCTAAGCATGACTACTCTCATATAACCCAAAACTACTCCCCCTTTTGTCACGAGTGACAAAGGGTAGAGTGCCAAGTAGAAATCTCATCGGTAGAGCTAGCATCGAGGCGAGCATCCATGCGCTGAAGCAGCGCCATGATATCTCCTAGTGACACATCGCTCGTAGAAGAGGAGGGAGCGGATGAAACACGAGCAGATCTGGATGGAGCGGAACGGGAAGAGGGAGCAGTCGAACCTAGCTGACGTGACCGAAACTGTGCCTCACTACGTTTTACGGTAGCGGCATCTATGGCAACCATAACAGAAAAATGGTTGGAGATAGGAAAAGGGATAGAGAAATGACGTAAAATCCTCGTGATAGCGGAAGGAAAGATGAGCTTATCATGGGTAGCCGTATCCTTATACACATCTAAGACAGAAAAGATGAAATCCGAAGGAAAGTCAATGGTAAGATCCTCAATAAGAGACAACAGAAAACGAGCACGAGGCTCTGTAATAGAGTTGTAGTGAGAAAGAGGATGCAAAACAAACGTCATTACCATGTTCAAGAAACGAGGACCTTTAGCAAAAGGTCGACATGACGTATATTAGTGCTCACCCCAATCAGAAGGGTGCTCACAGAAAGCAAAAATCATCTCGTCTTTGGACATAGTCCTTAGACGCTCACAACCAGGGTAGTTAGGATGCACAACCCTCGGAACATGGAGCATATCGGATACCAACTCCAGTGTGACGATAATGTGCGTACCTCGAATGCGAGTGATAAAGAAAGGTACTGAATAATTGAATTCATGCATGTTGGAGTAAAACTCCTGAATCAGCACGGAAGGACAAGTGACCAAGACGTCACACAGTGACTCCCATTCCCGTTTGTGAAAGACATCGGGAAGGTCAGTGTCGGCAAAGTCTGCCAGAACAACATGGCGTTTCGAATGAACACCTCGTTTAGAGAAGTTCTCCAAGAAATCCTGATGGGATTTCTTATCATGGAACCGAACAAAGATAGGAGTGGAATCAGAAGATGAAGAGGCCCTAGAACGAATAGGGTTCTGGGTCGGAATAGACTTACGTTTAGGTGCCATAGACACTACTTACGCAAACAGAAAGAGAGGGGGAAGATGGAAACAATTAGAAAAGTCCCAAAACAGTTCAAATATAACAAGTATATTGAAAAGAAAGGACGTATGCATGGGGAATGCATGAATATGTGACATGCACTATGAACAACATCATGGGCTCAGCCAAATCCAATCCTACCAGCACACAAACATATTTCACACATCTAAATGCATGAAAATACTGTTATAATGCAAATGTGATGCAATGCATGGAGTTTTTAAGATAAAAACTACAAAACCCATCCCAAAAATTTCAACAAAAACTTATCAATTTTGAAAAACCCCAAAATTTTTCAAAAACCCCAAAATCTAGGTTTCAAAAGCATGAATGCATGTAGAATGATGAATAAGAAGCTTACCAAGTGAAGAAAAACTTAAAGAAGCTTTGAGAAACCTTAAGAAAAGATTTGGAGTGAGCGAGAGAGTTTGAGAAGTTGAAAAGACAAATCTGTCGAGAGAGAGATCGAGAGAAATGAGAACCAGATCGTACAGAACCTTTAAATAGAACCTCAGTAAATCTCGACAGATGCAGGTTTCGAGAGGTGTCAAGACATCTGTCGAGGTAGGTGTCGAGAAATACACGTCGACAGATCCAGCTATCGAGAAGGTGTCGAGAACCAAACACAAACAAGAGAGCTTCAGCTCGATCGATCCACTAGGTGTCGAGAAGCTATCGTGAGGACAAAAAGTTTCTCGATCGATCCAAAAGGTGTCGAGAAGCTATCGAGATTGCGATAAGAAAAATCTAAGAAGCTCGACAGACATCCAGGTATCGAGGAGGTGTCGAGCCAACTTTTCAAAATAGTTTTTCGAGAAGGAAAAAATACAAACATGAATGCAATCAATCATGCAACTCAACCAATGATCCAATCAACATATAAGACTCTCAAAAACATCACTCAACAACAATCTTAAGCACATGGATCTCAAAACACGCACTCACACACTAAACAAGTCTAACCAATTGTATTTTTCAAAAACAAGTTAAGACAGTTTAGTAAGTACACATCAACACATGTAAACCTTGTGATGGCCAAATCACATTGTATCTGCACATGTATCAAAAGTAGCAAAGAATCTTGCGTGTTGTGTGTGAAGAACATCGCAAGATTGCACAAATGTCTCTATGTTATGACGATTTGAGATATGAGAAAATCAATTTAACTCACACACAATCATAACAGTTTGATGGGGACTATCACCTTTGAGGTACATCCTATAACTCCCACATCTCCTAGAAAACACACTTGCAATCATATTTAAAACATTTATGATCTTTTTGCTTTTATTTTCTTTGCATATTTTCTTTTTATTAAGCAAACCATGCATGGGTATATAAAAGAGAGAGAAGAAATACCCAGTTATGTTAAGCTTTTGACATTGCACTTTTGCTATGCCGAAGCATACAGATGTCATTGACATTGCACTTTTGCTATGCTGAAGCATACAGATGTCATATCCTGATTGGCGAGTAACAGTGGTGAGATAGTTATTTATGCCTTTCTCTTAGGATTTTCTAGTTCAACCCGTCAAAAAGAGTGATACAAGTGTTAAGTTTAAGAGATCATTTAACCTTACTCATCACAAACAAAGAGTTACAAAGCTCACTTGCTTAGTTGTGCATAGAGATGCTCATCTAAGCTACAAGAGATATAAAGTTTAGAAAACTCTGTTTTAATGGCCATTTTAAGGTTCACAAGAACCGATGTACACAAAACACACATTGTTTTTGTATTTTTCTGATTTTTCAATTTTTTTTTAAATTTTAAACAAAACTGAAAACACATAAACAAAAACGTGTTAAACAAGACAAAACAATGCATAAAACTAGACTGACTCAAAAACATTTAAGCAAAACACATAAGTAATGCAAAACAAAAGCAAGAAGGGGAGAGAGAGAAAAAGTGAATAAATCACTTGGAACCCTTTTCTTTCCACACCTTGGAAGAACCTTTCCTCTTAGCAAATCCTTGAACTGATGATGAGGGGGAAGGATTGAAACTGTTCAAATTCGAAAGAAACATGAGGGCTTTGAGAAGATCTCCAAGAGGAGCAAGAGAGGTTTGAAGCTGATTCTGGTTCCCAGATACTATCATGCTATTGCTCTGTTGAGTGGCTAACCACTTATAGCAATTTGGTCGAGTATGAGCAGCAATACCACAATGATGACAGAGATGCTGCTTCTTCTGTTTAGGCTTTTGAGAGTTAGCCTTCTTAGTCCTAGGGTTTTTAGTGTCCTTCTTCTCAAGCTTAAAGGGTGCTCCTAAGATAGATTTACCATTGTCTAGGTTCTCACTAGCTAATTCAGTTTTAACATCATTGTTTTCAATTTTAATATTATTAGCAGAAGGAATAAAAATAGTAGTACTGACAGAAGCAATATTAGAAGAAGAGAATTCATACCCCAGTCCTATTCGATCAGAAGCAGATTTCTGAATGCTGAGCATCTCATCCAGCTTCGCACTTGATGCCCTCTCCAATTGAGCTCTAACTTGAAACAACTCCACTTCAAGCTTCTTGATCTTCTCAGCCAAGAAGTTGTTCTCGAATCTCAGTGCTCCAATAGTTTGATTCGCTTCATCAAACTTTGTGGAAAGTTCCTCACGGTTAAGTTCCACATCACTGAGCTTCTTGGTGGCTAGCCTATAGAGTTTCTCATGTTTCTCAGAAAGCTTGTACAGTTTCTCATAAGCTGTATGGATATTATCTTGATCATCCATCTTTTCAAAATTGGATTCCACCAATTCCTCTTCTTCATCCACATCTTCAACAATCCCTTCAGTAGGATTGACAGTGGCAGTGAAGGCATTCAAAATTCCGTCATCTTCATTGTCGGAATCATCCTCAGGCTCAATGTCGCTCAAAGTAGTAGCTAGTGCCTTGCTCTTGTCAATGCTCTTGAGATATGTGGGACACTCTTGTTTCATATGACCGAAGCCTTGACATCCGAAGCACTTGGGTCCTGCAGGAACAGTGTACTGACTGCCATCCCTAGCATCCTTCTTCCCTTTATCTTGGCTCCTGAACTGAGAAGAACTAGATTGCCTACGGTCTTTGTCGAAGCCTTTTCCATTGGCATTTTTCATGAATTTCTTGAATTGTTTGGTGATGTAGGATTTCATCTTAGAGTCTTCATCATCTGATGACTCATCTGTCTCACTGCTCTTGGCTTTTAGTGCCATGCTTTTGCTTTTTCCCGACTTGCCAATTCTTGTCAATCCTAGCTCATAGGTTTGCAGATTACCAACCAGCTCAGTCAGAGGAATCTTGTCAATATCCTTTGATTCCTCTATAGCCGTGATCTTGGCATGGAATCTCTCGGATAGAGATCTAAGCACCTTTCTCACAATCTTGGGTTCAGGAATGGTTTCCCCAAAATTGAAGGCTGAGTTCACTATGTCCTTGAGCTTGGCATAGAACTCATCAAATGACTCATCCTCCTCCATCTTAATTTCTTCGAAACTTGTAGTGAGCCTTTGTAGCTTCAAATCTTTGACAGCCTTTGTTCCCTCATAGGTTGTCTGGAGGATGGTCCATGCTTCCTTAGCAGTTTCAGTGGAGGATATCTTCTTGAACTCCTCATTAGTGACCGCACTGAATAAGGCATTCAATGTTCTGCTGTTGAAGTTTGCCACCTTGATCTTGGCTTCATCCCAATCCGCCAGCGCTTCTTTAGGCTTGGTCCAGCCTATCTCCACAGCTTGCCACACCTTCTCATCTAGAGACTGCAAGAAAGCTCTCATGCGTACTTTCCAGTATGCATAGTTAGTACCATCAAACAAAGGAGGTATAATGAGAGACTGACCTCTATCCATGACAAACAGGGGTCAATGGATCACACACAAAGATAAACCCTAATCAGAGTGTGTCTGCTCTGATACCACTTGATAGGCCAAAAACGTATTAACCCCTTGTGATGGATTAATTGATTAATTAGCCAAGTTTATTAATTAATCCAATTAACATGCAAATGCGTGGTAGCATAAAAAAATCACCAATAAACTAAAGTATGCAGCGAAAAATAAATGACACGGTGATTTGTTTACGAATGGGGAAAACCTACATGACAAAAACCCCATCGGGTGATTTTAAGGTCACCACTCCCGAAATTCCACTATTATCACAACAAGTGATTACAAGTAAAGGAATCCCAAGTACCTTACCAACCTACAGTTGAACCCTTACCCCAATACCCAATTGGACTTGTTCTGTAGTGACAATTTCTCCTTTTGATGCACGGCTCCCAAGTACATGACTAACCAATTGCATGGATCCCAGTACGCGACTTCAATCACTAACTAGAGAAGATTTGTTGGCTGCAAATTTCTTCAATTCATCCACACGATAAAGATCAAGAAGATGCTTGGTTACAAAACCCTATGGTGCAAACACACAGCAACTTCTTCACAAGAAAGATGAACTAGGGCAAGAATTTCGTCTCAAGTTACAATTTGCATGAGCAAGGAATTCTCAATGCTTATGCAACTTGCCACACTTTGACGGCCCTTAAAATAATCATTTTATCTAGAGTTAGGAGAAAAGAAGGCCCAAAGACACATCCACGGATTGGAATCAAAACAAAACTAGGAATATGTTTTTCTTAAATCTCGACAGCTACAGGTGTCGAGGTGCTGTCGAGCAGCTGTCAAGCCTCGGGGCTAGAACAGCTTCTTAAAGCTCGATAGATGCAGCTGTTAAGGCAGCTGTCGAGCTTTAATGAAAAGCACTTCTCAACTTGTTTCTTGGACAGACTTGCATGACTTTAACACTTGATCTTGAAACCTTGTTTCTTGAAGCATTAACCTCATCCTAAATCTACCCAATTACAAGTAAAGTGCATTTTGACAAAGGATTAGCCAATTACATAAATAATGAATGACATATGTTCTAAACAGGTGAAACACATATGTCCTAACAACCTGGATGTCCTGTCCACTGTGGATTATGATTTTCCTTTAGCAA
This sequence comes from Castanea sativa, assembly GCF_040712315.1. NCBI lineage: Eukaryota > Viridiplantae > Streptophyta > Magnoliopsida > Fagales > Fagaceae > Castanea > Castanea sativa. The sequence goes on from NC_134018.1 coordinate 22,653,538, forward strand.
CTCTCTCCGGACCTTTCCACTTGGGACAAACAGCTTGCCACCCTTGGCATATAGCAACCCATCCTCCAGCCAGTAACGCCTTACCAAGCCTACAGTCACATCATGCACCAGCATCTGATAGGTAGCATTAAGCTTAGCACTGTCTTTGATCCTCTCCACAAAGCCTGACTCCACTCTAGTCAGGGCAGCCACATATTCTTGCACCTGTTTGCAACTCAGGGCATTTGCTACTTCATTGTGCTTGCTTGGTTTGTGCTCCCACACAAAGTCATACTCCTATAGCAACTCCTGCCATTTAGCCTGCTTGGGTGACAACTTCTTCTGTGTGTTAAAGAAGGTGTTCGCCACATTGTCAGTTCTCACTACGAACTTTGGCCCTAGCAAATATACATGCCAGGCCAGCAAACAGTGCACCACTGCAATCATCTCTTTTTCATGAGTTGAACACTTTTGTTCTGCTTCATTCAGCTTCTTGCTCTCATAAGCAACAAGATGTTTTTCTTGTACCAGCACCCCACCAATTGCCTTGTCCGAAGCGTCTGTGTGGACCTCAAAGGGTAAACCAAAATCTAGCAGGCGCAGCACAGGCTCACTCGACACAGCAACCTTCAGCTTCTCAAAAGCTTCTTTACATGCATCTGTCCATGCCCATTTTTTGTCCTTCTTCAGCAAATCTATGAGAGGAGCCACCTTCTTCGAATATCCTTGGATAAACTTCTTGTAATAGTTAGCCAATCTAAGGAAAGACCACAATTCAGCAACCTTGCTTGGTGGAGGCGAATCAAGGATGGCCTGCACCTTCCTCTCATCCATCATAACTTGACCTTTGTTGAATTTATGCCTTAGAAACAGAATCTCTTGATGGGAAAACTCACACTTCTCTTTCTTAACAAACAATTGGTGTTCTCTCAGTTTGGATTCACTATATATTACAATTTCATCTAGATAAACCACAACAAAGTGATCCACAAACTCATAAAAGACATCATTCATCAAATTACAATATGTAGCAAGGGCATTCGTTAAACCGAAAGGCATAACTAAAAACTCATAAGAACCATACTGGGTCACACAAGTAGTCTTAGGCTCATCCCCTTCAACAATCCTTACTTGCCAGTAACGTGATCTTAAGTCCAGCTTTATAAAGTAGACAGCTTTGCTCAATCTATCAAAAAGCTCTTGAATCAAAGGGACTGGATATTTGTTCTTCACAATCACTTTGTTCAAGGCTCTGTATGTTAGGATTAGTGCCCTTAAATCCTATTGTATGATGCTATGTATGATATTATGTATGACATTATGTATGACATGATGTATGACTTAATATTGTGATTAATAAAGTTATTTTATTATTATCCAAAATAATGGTAACATGAATATGAGACATTATCATATAGTCCATGAGATGCATTGTATGTGATTTATGTGAAAAGTCACAGAAGATGTAAATCACAAGTTCTTTGTAAACTCAGAATTAATAGTTCGTAGTCGGTGATGAAATTGGGCATTTCATCTGCGAAGACTATAACGTGTCGACTAAGATGATTTGTCTTGATCATGGAAGTGGAAACTTCTAGTTAATATGTTGATATGTTTTAAGAGTTAAAATATATTGAACAGGACCGCTGTGAGATTTATTATTTTCCTAACTACTGTCAAATGAATAATAAATCTCATGACTTCTATTTGCATGAACTCTTAATCCTGAGAGAATAATGGACCTGATCATGAAGTGTAGGTTGCTTTGATATATCAGGAGTGAGACCTGATGTGACAGTCAAAACCTCAGTATGTTGGGCAGCCACATTTAGTGTTGATGGAACATATATTCTCAATATGGAATTCATAGTCTCTTGATGGAGATATAAAATATTCCCTTGAGATAAGTTTAATGGTTTCAGTTATTCAGAGAGTTAGGCCTAACCACTTTAGTAAGAAATTACTAAAGTATATATTTATGAAATTGGATTTCATAAATATATAATGAATAACTTTAAAGAATTAAACCGGGTACTCAAGGATAAGATGTAGTAATTTACAAAGTGACAGTCTACATTTATGACTTTGTGTTACTATGAATATTTTATGAAGGGGTTACGTGTATAATAAAGTCTTGGGATATAATTTATTAATAAGGCCTAGAGTGCAATTATATTTATATAGTGGTATTAAATATAATTAATGGTAACTTTGGACTTGTCAAGAGTTGACGGAAAAGCCCAAGGCCCATTGGAGCTAGTGTCTTATTAGTCCCTTTTGGTCCCACTCCAAGCCACACACTAAAGCCCAATTGGAAAGGCCCAATAGGCCAGCCCAATTAGATAATCAGTTAGTTATAAATGGAGAAACATACAGAATTTTTATTAGAAGAGTTTAGAAAAGAAAAAGAAACGGTGTGTGAGAGAGTGTGAGACACATTTTCATTCTCCCTTTGAAAAACTGATTGAGAGACCACACATCTTGGGCGTAAAGTGGAATTGGAGTGAAGATTAAAAGTGTTCCCAAGTGCTTCAAATCTTTGTTTTGAATTTCTCCACACCAAGGTACGCTATCTTGTTCTTAAATTCTGAAATTTATGTAGTGCACGTTATCAATCATGAATGAAATAGATCATTGTTCGTTACTTCCGCTGTGGGTTTTGCATGAGATACAAAACCAGAATTTTTCCTTCACTGTAATCCACACACATCTGGAATAAAAGCCTTGGAGGCCTGGATATAGCTTGCATCCAGTAGCTCTGTCACCTGCTTCCTCATCTCCGCCAACTCCATTGGGGACATTTTGTATGGGGCCTTTGAAGGAAGCTTTGATCTAGGAACCAACTCGATCCTATGATCAACAGCACGCCTTGGTGGAAGGGTCTTTGGTAGTTCTGGAGGCATCACATCAGCAAACTCCCCCAGCATTCTAGCCACAACATCTAGAACATCGACATACTTGTCCTGCTTCACCTTAATCAATGAAGCCAAGTAAGTCATTTCACCTTTCTTCAACCCATGCTCAACCTGCATGGCTGAAACCATTGGTTCTTTCCCCTTACTACTCTTGCTATTTCTTGCCCCACGCCTCACAGGAACATAGCAAGACTGCTTCTCATCAAGTATCAACAACACTCCTATAAAAGGCAACAGAGCAGCCTTAGCAGACACTAGGAACTCATTACCCAGAATTACATCGAAATCATCTAACTCAATGACTAGGAAATTCACCTTTCTAGTCCACTCATCCACCTTAAACTTCACTTCATAAGCAATCCCCAACACAGGTTTTGCCTCTAAGTTTACTGCCTTGATCTTACTAGGGCACTTGCTCATTTTCAAACCAAGCCTTTGAACCATTCAATCAACAACAAAATTGTGGGTAGCACCAGAATCAAGCATACCCTCAGCCCTATTTTTGTTCATCTCCACTTGAACATAGGACAGACCCTTAGAAGTGCCTCTTGCACGTAGTGCATTTAGCAACTGCAAAGGGTTCACTCTGCTAGGAACTTCTTCATTAGACTGCCTACCACCATCTTCAGCAATCATGGCATTAAGCTTCTCACGCTTTGGACAGTCTCTAGCACGATGAGGGCCATTGCAAATGAAGCAACCAGCATTAAGCTTGAGTTGTTCTTTGCTTGGTTAAGAGGTAGAACTCTATCCCTTGCTCTTGGTACCCCAAACTTTCTTCTGCTTATCTTTCTTCTTGCCATCCTTCTTCTGCTTGTCTTTGCCCTTGTCTTTGGACTTACATTTTTCCTCTTCCTGTCACGGCCTAAACCTGTACTTCAGAATTTAGAGCATAACCAGCATGTTAATATCAAGTTTACCTCAATACTAACACGAACCAACCTAAACTGAAGGTGCTTAACAAGAATTGTTTCTTGTATACCTGCTTATTTTCTTGCATAAAAGCCATAATATACAAAAATGATGAAAATCCTTGAAAATTCATTTCATCTGAACTTTGCAAGATTACCACTTGCCTGAAACTTCAGGTATTCGTGTAAATATTACATAGCTAAACATTTAGCAAAACTCTTATTTACAAACCTAACCCCAAAGACATACAACTGGGGTTCAAAACAAACTAAAGTTCTAAATTACATCTGTGCTCAAAGGATCAAGTATATCTTGATTCCTCCTATACAACAAAAGAGCTAAACTATTATACAACAAAAGACTATACAATCTAATAAAAGAGAATCACAGAATCTTGCCACCTCTAATACTCTCGCTGCTTCCAGGAAGAACCTGTGCACTGAAGTATAATAGGGTGAGCTGCGAAGCCTAGTAAGGTTTTTAAGCTCCATGGGCCTTTGATAAGAATGCATGTAAATCAAATATTTTATGGATATGCCAGCTTTGATAAAATAGCCTTCATACTATTCATATTACTCTTAAATTAACTTATGAACTTTCAAATGAAAATACTTCATTTTCCTTTTATATAATAATAAAGGGGTTTAAACATATTTCAACGTACTTTTCTTATCATCATACTTTTCTTATAACTTCCAAATAGCTTAATAGCTCATTTTTAATATATATTAGTCAGTCCAATTATAAGTCTGTCACAACTTTGGGAGGCTTCTGGCACTTAGTGCCAAGCATCTAGCATTCCCCACAATGTTAAGTTATTCCAAACTCATATCATAATACATACTTTCAAACATGGGGATAAGTTGACATCCTCCACAAGTTGGCGGTTACCAACAAGGGCGGGTACAGCAGAGCCAGTCTCACTTTCAATGGCCAATCAGAATCTCTATGGAAATACCAGTACTATAACCCCTATTGGTTGAGTTCAGATCATAACAATGGAATAACTAAAAACTATACTTTTCAGATACTATACTTTTACATAACTATTTAATAACAGTAGCATATTCAATTCTTTCTTTAAATATTATGTTCGTGATATGAGTAATAGCATCAATATGCTAAAATTATCATATATATAGGATTCAATAAGTCACGAACATAAATTTTTACTTAAATCATGCTTATATGTAATATCTCTAATTAAAAGGTTTTAATGCATTATAATTCTCTAAATAGTCCTTATATTTATCAAACGCACATGTCACAAATCCCTTACCTGAAAACAGAAGACGCGAGAGATTTGTACCAGAGGAGCTCAAGTGTCCGTGTTCTCGTTCTCGTCACCTAAATGAAAGAACAAAACTTATTACTAACAACTCTTTCTAAAAAATATAAACTTATACCTCATACACAACCTAACTCCCAAACTTAGTAAAATCTTAATTCCCATCACATGGAGTTTCCCCAAAAACAAGGTACAATCATCAAACTCATAACATACCAAAACACAGAGAAACCAAGCCATAAAAATTCATATATGATCTAAACATACCAAAAGATAAGCACATTAAATTATAGCTCAAAAAATTCAACCAAACTTCAAAATTAAATCTTCAAAGTCATAGTTATCCTACACTGTTTACTGATCATTTCAGCAGCAAATTCCCCATTTGTAAAATACGAATGGGCTGTCAAAACACATCCAATTGTCATGAAATTTTACAGAGCTACTCCCCTGGATGTCTAGTATATAAAATAAAAATTTCAGAGTTAAATAATAAAACCATAATTTATTAAAAATCGTACAAGGAAACGTGCTCAAATCTGTCCTGACAGAAAATCATGCAACTTAGAAATTAAACCATTATTTTTGTATTAATCCAAATGCAGTGAGACCACTTCCATTAAAACTATATGTGTCATAGGGTTCATATAAACTACTCCTAGAATCCTAATTCACAGCAAATGATTTAATACATATTGTTCTTGTTGTAAACATCAAATCTGTCACAGTGACAGCTTCAGTGCTTGTTGTTACAAAATTCATCAACTAAATGCAAATGGTCTCCAATTCCTTTGGGCATTTTTATACCAATAATATAAATATTAAAATACATCATTAAGCATCCAATAGACTATAACACCATCAATCTTTCAACTTACAAAAACAGAAACACAAGTTCAGCCCTTGAAATCAGATTTGAGAACAAAGAAGAGAAAATGAACAAAATAATCATACTATCCACATACCCAAAATAAAATGAGGTTTTGATTACTTACCCACAAATTAGGGTCTTAATTTCTTCTTAGAGAGAGGTATATTTTGTTTTGGTGAGAGAGGGAGAGAGATGTAGCCGTGTGAGAGCAAAAGAGAAGAAAACAAAGAACAAAGAAAAAGCAATAGAGAGAGAAGAAAAAGGGAGCTAGATTTTCTGGTCTGGTGCAGCCAAGGAGATAAGAGGAGTGGACTTTTGAAGGGGCACGTGTATTGCAAAGAAGGATAGTGGGTTATGACTCACCTTCCACTTTATTAAAATTTACTTTCTACCCCTGAAAAGCTTATATTTCTAGAAAGACTCAATGACAAAATAACTTTACATATATATATATATATATATATATATATATATATATATATATATATATATATATATATCCTTACCTTAGTAAAACTCATTTCTACAACATCAAAAGAGTATACATTGTTTATAATATCACAATATCAAAACTTTATGCACTTAAATTAATTAAGATAATAACAAACATATAAACTCATAAATTTAATTATGCAATTAGGTTAGGGTGTTACACTTCCCCACTGGGCTTGCTGAACTTGTTGTCCACTAAGGCATCTGCAGCATACATAGCAGTAGGCAGAACACGCACAACTTGCCTCTTTAACTCCATCTGTGCCCAAAGTTGCAAGCTGGACATGAAATCGAATAGTTTGTCCTCCTTTGATATGTTCTTGATATCCAACATTAAAGAACTGAACGTCTTGACATATTCCCTCATTGTATCAATCTGCTTCAATTTCTTTAAAGCGTCTCTTGCAACCTAGGCAGTGTTGGTAGGCAAGAATTGGTCCTTCAATTCCTTCTTTAAGGCTTCCCACGAGTCAATTTTGCCTCTACTAGCATCTGCATCATCTTCCACACGAGTTCTCCACAATAACTTGGCATCCTCTGAAAAATACATGCTAGTGATTGTCACCATCTCTTGACTAGGCACCCTTGCAGCCTTGAAGTACTGCTCTATATCCCACAGGAAATTCTCCAAATCCTTGGCATTCCTTGCACCATTAAAGGGCTTTGGTTCAAGCACCTCACTTTGGTGGCCACTTCTCCCTCCCTAGGCAAGCCACTCATTGCTCTCTTCAATAGAACGATTTCTGCTTCAAGTTGGCGTTGGGTCTCCCTTGCTGTCCAATGCAACAGCCAACTCTTCAACACTAGTGAAAAGAATATCCCTCTGTTCTGCAAGATCATTCCTCACCACAGTCGTTTTTGCAGTAACAACATCCAATCTATCACACATAGAAAGTTGCTCCCCTTCTCTAGGAACTTCGAGTATGTTCTCCAAGACAGTCACCCTTGCCTTGGTGTCCAAAGACATGACAGCCAAGCTCTGATACCAATTGTAACAGGGTCAATTTTTCTTTTAAATTTTATGCCTGTGATTGCACTAAGTTCCTCCCTTAGTCTCAACCAATACACCACTCACACACACTACAGGAATACTTAGAACAAAATTATTAAGAGAATTCACACACACACACACACACATAGCACACACAATATTTACAGGGCACTAACCCTAACCTTTATTACTCAATATTTAAGTACAAAGGATGCTTGGAGAATACACACGAAATTCTCTAAGGCAAATACACTCTTTGCTGTTGATAGCCCCAATAGCCTAGGCTATATGCACAGAAATAACTGTCACGACAGTTACTGCCAAGTAACTGTCTCCTGTCCAGAACTTGCTGCCACATGTGATCTGACTTAGGACACCTACAACTGATGCTGTCTTGGCTTGCTCTCCAGCCCATCACTCAGCACATCATGAGGCCTCTACCCATGCTCTAGCAGTCCACACATGATTATCCCATCACGTTTTAAAAACTTGGCCCTTGCCCAGACCATTTTCATCATCATCACAACCCATATAACATGTCCATACGCAGCCCACCAAGCAACTGCTATCAGCCCACTCACATAAGTCCATGCATTCCGCCAGCACCAATCAGCCCAATGCCTTGCATAACCTAATATCATCACAGCAACCCAGCACTGCCTTGCACACAAGCCACCAAGCCCGCACAGAAAGCAACCCAGCCAAGCTACCATGCTATGAACCATCACCAAGGGTCAACACCACCTGCTGTTGCCCATCATCACCGAACCATCTCTACCCACCATGGCTCACCACTACCATGGCCTTGGGGCATCATGTGGAGCAAGGTGCCTCCACCTGCTGCTCCTCATCATGTTCATCAATTTGAACCCACTGGGCTTGTCCCACTCAAAGAGCACTTAGGAGCTTTACTAGATAGGCACGAGGAGCCATTGATGTCTTGAGAAAACGTTGAGCCAAGTGACTGGCCTGTCCAAGCACTCTAATTCCTCATGCTATCATCAGCAACTTGCAAAGCTCCTAACAATATGACATATTTATTTGTCAATGTTAACGGTCCAATATATAATAAGGTGAAAAATAAAATATGGGTTAAAGTTTAAGGTGATAACCATGTGTTCTTAAATTTCAGGTGGTAATAACAGTAGATTAAAGTATAATTTAGTCCAATAAAATGTAATTTTTCCAAAAAGATGAGAAATAATATTTCTCAAAAAAAAAAAAAAAAAAAAAAAGAAGATGAGAAATAATAACAATAGATTAAAGTAGGCAATCAAAGAGGCACAGGCGCACCTAAATACAGTAATTGCGTGCATTGTACACGAAGCGTCGGATCAGAACCCAAACCCAAAACTAATATTTGATCAAATATAAATACTAAAACCCATGGAAGAGAGAAAGGGATCGAAAGCAAAGAGAGAAAAAACATACGCACAAGTTTCTTATTTTGCAAATTGGGGTTGTGAATTAGAATAGGGTTAGGGTTTGAGAAATCATGGCGACGACACCACCACCAGCACCACCGTCAGAGCAGCAACAGAGTAATGCGAAGCCAGCGCTTAGGAAGCCGGAATTCAAGAAGGTCGACCAGTTGAAGCCTGGCACCACCGGCCACACTCTCGTCGTCAAGGTCGTCAGTTCCAACACTGTCCTGGCTAAGGGCCGCTCTGTTTCACAGCACCTCCGCCACACTCGAATCGCCGAGTGCCTCGTCGGTGATGAGACTGCAGCCATCGTCTTCACTGCCCGCAACGAACAAGGTATCGCTCTCTCGCTCATTTTTTTTTTATTCGATAGTTTCTGTCTGGTTGCTTAGAAAATCCGAGAAATGAAGATGTTGTCTTTTTTGCTTAGAGCAAAGTCATATTGTTGTTTGGATTATAAAGAGTTCTGTTGATTACAAGCTATTGTGTGCACCATTTTTTTTACACCAATAGTGTAAATTGTTAGTTTTTACTCTGAGTTTGCTTTTGTTTATTTCTTTGGTGTTTGTTTGTTTGATTATTTATTTATTAATTTGTTATGTCTCTTGTTGATTGGATTCTTTTTTGGTTTGATAAGTAAATTTCTATTTTTGGGATTATGACAAATAAATGCAATTTTAATGGGTATAAGAATTTTAATGATTGAATTAAAGTATCCTCTGTAATTGGTTTTATTTTTTGGTCTATTTTAAAATTTGGGGGTTGGTTTCATGATTTCTTACTGTTTGGTTGGTGAGAAAATGGAGGACAAGATAATGGATTCTTGGCTTTATTTCCACTCCACAATTCTGTTCCCCTCTCCATTCCTCTTTTCTCTGTTCTCTTTGAGTCCTTGTCTAAATTTTTACTCCTGCAAAGTGCAACAACAGTTTCCATTGTGGGAATCTTTGCTTCATTTGAAACTTTCCTTTCTTAGATAAATGTTTTATTTGTTGAGGAATGTTGGGGGTGTTTGTTGACTCTTTTAGAGCCCATGAATCTTTGTAATTTTAGGTCTTAATTTGTTACATTTTTTTTTTGGTATACTTCCTATGTACCAGGGATTTGTGCTGTTTCTTATATGAAAAACAAGTTTAAATTGTGATAATCTTTAATTGTTTCTTTGGCATGTTCTCTAATTATTTCAAGTTTCTTGGGTTATGCCTTACTCTATGAAGGACTCTGAACTTGTTGGCACGTTGGTTTTAAGGACCATCCAAATCTGGACATTGGGAATTCCATTCCTCTTTGTCTTGTGTGTTGCGTTTTGAAGGAACATAATTCTAGGTTTTTTGAAGGGATGGAATTAGGGATGGTCATACCCATTGGGTAATGGATATCCAACCCTACCCAATCCAAATTTTCCGGGTGATACCTGGTTCGTCATGGGTAGAGCATAGCCGGGTAGGGTATGGATATTACTTGAATTGTTTGGGTAGGGTATGGATATTATCCAAACCCGACCCGTATTAAAAAAAATAAACCTCTCACCGAATGAAAACCTCAAAAATAACAGATAAATTAAAATCAAAATTATGCAAAATGAAAAGAAACAAACAGATTGGACTGTTCATCCACGTCGTCGTTTCCCAATAGCATGGGAAACCCCTCACCAGAAAAATATTGTTGTTCGGTCAAGAGTGGGGTCCAAGCCGATCGAAGATCTGATTTCCCATTCATCTATATCAGCATCTCCGCCTCTAAACGACCGATTGAACTGCTCATTCGCGTTGTCATTTTGGTCATCGAGCTCTCTACGAAGCTTTCTTTGCGAAGCTCTTTGGTCTTTCTTAAAGCACTCGTTGAATGCCGATGAGCACGGCGTGTCGTCGTGATCATGTGTGTCGTTAGTATCTCGCCTCCATTCTCGTTGCTCGACCTCGCCGTTGGTGAGTGACGATGGCGATGATTTCGAGCATGCGAGGGATCTGAACACCTATAATTTAGGGGTTCAACAAATAAAATCCTATAATTTCAAATGTAACTAATAATTGTGAATCAGAAAAATAACAATGTTATAAGATTTATAAGTAAGGGCGAGAAGTGTACAGTGGGGACTTGAGAATCTTGGGCAGTGAGATAAGATTTGAAGGAGCGGCTGCTGCTGCTGCATTTGTTGGTGAGTGGAGACTGAGACTGTGAGATTGTGACCAAGAGTTCATAGGGGGTGAGATTGTGAGAGAGGGGAGACGGAGAACAGAGAGGCCGTCTGAATCGGCCTGATTCAAAGCCAGTATCAGCTTGAATTGGCCAGTATCGGCCTGAATCGGTCAGTTTCGGCTGGCTGATACGGTCCGATTTGACCCGAATTGATCCAATTCGGCGCGAATCGGCCCAAGTCGGCTTCGAGTCTTTCCCTCTGATTGTTAATGTTAATGGAACATTTTAATATATCTTACTTGGTGGTATTGAAATTACTTAGAAAATCATGACCCATTTATTTTTTTAATATTGCATTCATATGGTCAGAATAGGGATCTGGTGTTTTGTCCAACTGTGTAGTTCCCTGTTATTCAGAAAAGATGGTTTACCGTTCTGGGATTTTGTTGAGTGCTGTTTTTGTGCCTGCTAATCACCATCTTGATATGGATGTGCAATCTTACATTGACAAAAGGTTTGAGATGCAGTGTGGAAATGAAAATGGGATATTTTTTTAATAAAAGATAATCTCCTTTTGTCACTGCTTTCTTGGGTTGACAACAGATGTCTTTATGGCAGAGCTTCATTTGCTGTCAGTCCTCCATGTTCTGCTTTAATTTTTTTTTGGGGCATGTATGCCAAACAAACCTGATCCTTAATTATCATAGTGGTATGATTGCAATCATCTTTTAGACTTCCTGATGATTAAAACTTGAATTCTAGATAGTGTTTTTCATAATCTCATTAGATTCTTCTGATATTAAAATATATGTGAAAGTCCAAAAAAAAAAAAACATAGTTTTATTATACGTATGATAAATTATATCCTATCTTTTTAATTGTGCCAATTTAAACCCCTTGCTTAGTATGACAATCTAAATTATCAGTCTTACTCAGTTAAATTCTGCTTTAATTGTGAGAAATTTGGCATTAATATACACAAAAAAATGACACCGTCTTTCTGAAGATAAAAGTAGTGTTTCTTTTCAACCTCAGAGAAAATCAAATGTAACGGATGTAAACTTTTTTTTCGGGTATACTAACAAGGTTTTATTAGGTTTAACATTTTATATTCTAGTGTTGATGGCTTTGTTGTTTCCCCAGTGGATTTGATGCAGCCCGGTGCAACAGTTATTCTCCGCAATGCAAAGATTGATATGTTTAAGGGATCTATGAGGCTAGCAGTAGACAAATGGGGTCGTGTTGAGGTCACTGAGCCTGCAAAATTTGTTGTCAAGGAGGATAACAATCTATCTCTAGTTGAGTATGAACTGGTGAATGTTGTGGAGGAGTGACTGGGATATTTGGGCAGCTGATATTTAGAGATAAAGAGTAGCTTCAGAATTTTAAAGCATATGATTGGTTCTAATTCCTGGTATATGTGGTTCTATCTTATCTTTTGGAATATGTTGTTTGGTATTGGTTTACGGATGACTTTAAAGCTGGAACTAGTGTTGTTCTTCCCCCTTTAATATGACTACCATGACAAGTAGGGCTTTGTTAGGTATTTACAGGGACAGCTTGATCTCCCCTGCTTATGATGAAAATATGAACTAGTGTTTGATATGATTAAAGATCATTGGGTCAAGAGTTTTTCTCATATCTTTAAGACTCGAATCATTTTGATGCTCATGTATTTGCACTCTCTATGCAGAACTATGTACAAGCGACATCAACCAAGGATAGTAAATTCTAAAATCATGAGAAACATTAAATAAAATTGGACTGTTCATATGAATTCTGGTGCGTGTGTGTGTGTGTATAAAATTAGATTATCAAAAAATATATATATAAAATTATTATGACATATTTGGAAGCTCCCCCCCCCCCCCCCTCCCCCTTCCCTTTCTTTTTTATTTTTATTTTTATTTTTAATTATTTTATATTCCTCTTTGGATCTGTACAGGACTTGTAAATATGATCAATGATGTCAATGCGATGTTTCAGAAATAGAATTCGTAGGGAAGTTATTATCACAAGTTGGCTACTCTTTAAATTCTAGCACAAAGCTCTCTTTTGGGGTTACATGGACACTTCGGCTGTAACATACTATAAATTTATTAAATAGGCGGATTCGATAAGCTCAGGTCCAGTGGCAATGTCTTTGACCATTGTCAAAATTCCCTTAACAATTGATATGATATACGAAGCCAATACATTAGGAAGAGAATGGTTTCGGCCGGCCAGTTGTAGCCGGTGGTGTGGTGATTGGGTTTGGTTGTGGGGTTGGTCTAGACTTTATAGAGGTTGGGCCGGTGAAGGGAGAAGCATGATTTGACAGATAAGACTAGAAGAAGATGAGGGAAAAGAAAGAAAGCAAGGAAAATAATTTGAATATATATATATATATATATATATATATATATATATATATATATAAATTCTATGTTTATAATATTTTTACAACATTTTTACAATAAATTATAGGTGGTTAATTGTTATTGGTTTAAATTTGAACTTAACACGAAGATTATTGATTTACCTCAATAATAACAACCTGCCACTTATGATTTGTTGTAAAAATATTATGAACATATCATTTCTCATATATATATATATTTTTTTTTGGTTAAATTTTTTTTCTTGAATTTTAATTTTAAAATTGTTTTTTTTTTTTTTTTGAAATGCGTCACGGGTCTTGTATATGGTAGCATTTTCCGGGTCTTGTAACGGAATAATTTCTTTTTCGGAATGAGTCATTTCAGCACTTCACCCATGGTTGTCAAAATCGCGATCCAGATCGTAGAATCGCACAATTTTACGATCCCACCTCACCAAAAAGTTTTAAATCGTAGCAGGATCGCAAAAATGTTAGGATCGTGTAGAATCGTATAGGATCGTAGGATCGTATGGGATTCTACCGATCCTACCGATCCTACCATTTGGCTTGAATTTTTTTTTTTTTTTTTTTTTTTTTTTTTTTTTTTTTTTTTTATTTTTAAGTGGGATTCATTTGGGTAAACCTAAACTCACAAGCCCAACAGGTTTTAGAAACCCAATAATGAATTGAAGTCCCAAATTTACCCATGTCAACATAAAATCTCAAAAAAACCTATGGTATAAGTTTAATGTTTTAAAAAACAAAACATTTTCTTTCTTTAACCGTTCCTGTTTTTTTAAACTGTTGTAGAAGCCAATTCACTTTTAATATTAGCATACTTATGCTAAATTAATCATCTATTTGTATCGCCTTCACAAATGTTGTTACATAAAATCTAATGATGTACTTGTGTTTCACTATCTGTAGGCAACCATGTTTTATATAATTTTGAAGTGATTATTTTTATTGAGTTAAGAAGAACTATTTTTTTTCATAGAATAATAAGACCTAAAAAAGTAAATATCAATTTTAGAACCAAAAATAAAAAATAAAACCACACAATTGAAACCAATGTCATTAAAGCATTAGATTTAGGAACTTTACCTTAGAAATAACAGTTTTAGTACTCACAACAGTGGTATTTCTAACTTCATAGAAAAGAAAATGCATTTTGTAGAGTCCATATTTTTGTAGTTGGCAAATACGATAAATGTAATCAATTCATAGTGTTTTTGGTGTGTCTTAAGTAGGTTAAAGATGTATTTTATAGTCCAAGACAAAGACCCAAGTTCAGATCAAGAAAGAATCAAGTTTAGAGCAAGAAAACTAAAGTTTCTATCAGTTTGACTGCTAGCTTGATTCCTGGCTAGACCGTATAAGATTTTCGATTTCAAGCTTGACATCTAGTTCGATCAATCGAGATTGCGATATTATCAAAAATATAAAACGTGAAAAATGCCATAACTAGCCCTTTGTCAAAAACACAGCATCTTTTAGCCCTGTTAATGGTGAGCCATCACTGCCTTTAAGCTTTCTTAACTTAAGTTTAACGTTTAAAAAAAAAAAAAAAAACTCAGTCAAAAACCCAGCACCTCTCAACCCTCTCAATAATGTTGCCATGAGCCATTGCTGCCTTTAAGGTTTCTGGTAATTTGTTTTGGTAGTTAGTACTTAGTAGTTTATCATTTATTTGTACTTTGTTAGCTTAATTCCATATTGTTGTGTTGCGTATATGATTTTGACAAAGCTTTTAAGGTTTTTATTTTTCTATTTTGTTAACTAAATTAAGTAAAATTTGAAAAATTATGAAACAGGATCTTCATTATTTAATTAGCTAGTTTACCTTAGATTGAGAATTTTCTTTTAGATTACATATTGTAAAATTGTAGTTAGCTAGTTTTTATATGCTAACTACCCTAACTTATTTTGGATTTGGAACTTAGAATTTGGAAAACATTTTTCATATGTGTAGATAATATTTTGGTACTTAGTTGCTAATTAAACATGTACTGAACTTTTTAGATACATTATGTCAAAAGTTAAATATATTTTGCTTCATTAGAATGACATAAGAACGATGTAGTGCGTGCAAATTACATTTTATGATGCAATTTTTTTTTTAATGGATGGATTTATATTTTAAGTAATTATATAACATACAAAGTCACTATCAATAGGTTTTTTGCTTAAAATCTGAAAATAGGTAGGATCTTACGATTCACGATCCGATCCTACGATCTCCGATCCTACGATCTCCGATCCTACGATCTCCGATCCTACCTACCTCCCACGATCCTACGTAGGATCCCGATTTTGACAACCTTGACTTCACCCCTTATATATATGACTTCGGCAATAAATAACTTCTGATTAAAGTGGCCGGACAAAGCCATTGAGCTTTAAACTTGAAAAAAAAAAAAAAAAAGGAAATGTTAACAAGCAAAAAGGGAAAGTTTAAAAAATGAGATAAATGAAAGAAAAACACATAAAAGTACTTATAAAGTTTAAAAAATGATATAAAATTGTAAAAAAGTTGTTAGAAAAAAGTACAAAAAAATTGTTAAAGGACACCTTGTGGTGCCAGTTAATTGATTTTTGAAAAATAACACTCAAAAAATAACATGTAAATTAGTCATTTTTAATTGATTTTTGAAAAAAAAAAAAGTTAATAAATTCCTAACATAAATACAAAATTCTAATGAATATCATCAAAACTAAAATGGTATAGAAGTGAACCAACTTGAAAGAAGCAAAGAATACTCGAGTCTTTTCTTCTCTTGATTCTACTTTTTCAAACTCAATGAGCAAGTGACCACCCACCGTCCCTAAACTACAAAGTTAACAGTTAATTTTACATATATATTACATACAAGAACATAAAAATATGTCGTAACGTGTAAAAATTTTCATAAGAAATGTGTAGAATTATTTGTTATAAATATAGTAATTGCTTGGATAAGTATATGACAGTTCATGTCAAACTGAGGTCTACTGTTTCTTACTTTTAACTCTTCATCACAACTTTATTCAAATTCACTATCATGGAAATTTTGATCCACAGCTTCACCATTTGATCCTTTAATAGTGCACTTAATTTTTGGAGGTCATCTTTTTAGCCAAACTCCAGTTTTTATTTTTTTTTTTTTTTTAGTAGTGGTAAGAAAGTATTTTATACAAAAAATATTTTTCATTATCTTATTTTTCATTCCAACTAAACAAAAGAATTTTTTCATTCTTCCACTTTTCTGCCCCTACCAAACATCGTGAGGAAAAACTTAAATCTCTTCTATTTCCTCACTATTTCATCATCTTCCTATTTTTTGTCTCACCCCACTTTTCCATAAGCCACCAATGGCAACAATTGAGATGTTAATATCAATAGTGAAGACATGAATTAAAACTAAGATATATATATATATATATATATATATATATATATATATATATATATATGAATTATACATGGCATGTGCACAACGCACACACATTATATATAATATAATTTTACTGTAATGATTTCAATGTCAAAATTTCACTTCTAATTCGCATAATATGATTTTTATTAATTAGCTAAAGTGGTAAACTTCAAGTATAGCAAATGTTTGGTTTCTATTAAAATTATAAAATGGTTAAATAGCCAAAGGTTTTGTAACTAAATTGACACCTCCCCATGTACAAAATTCTTAGAGGACTAGGGGAAAAGAGTTTAAGTTGCGGGGTTAACAATATATTATAATTATCTCTAAAATAGTTATATAATAAAAATTTTAGAACATATAATACCCGTTTGTGTAGTTAAAACATTAGAGTTAACTTGAAACAATAATCGATTCTAAAAAAAAACCCTTGAAAAAAAAAATCAAATTATGGAATTTATTATGTACTAATTTCCAAAATTTATTATAAACTATTATTATACATAATAAATTATTATTGTGCATGCCAAAAATATTGTTGACGAGCTCGACCTATTTTTGGGCTCACAATTTATTTGTATTGTGGGTTTTGGGTTTCCTACTATGGGTGGTCCTTCGCCTAGAGACTCAGCCACTCACCCTAGATTTTGCAAGCCTTTCTCTATCTCTCTCTAAATCACTCCTTGAAACAATCACTCTTTTCTCTTTGTGTTCTCCCCAGAATTGTTAACCCCCATTTCTTACTCTATTATCCTATTTATAGTTGGAGATAAATGGAGGGGTTATGATTACTTTCTGATGGCGGTCTAATTCCATCGTTTCTAAGTGGGTATTCTGTCGAGGTAGGTGGTAATGGCATTGGAATTGGTTCCCATCTCTAGAGGACTGCTCGATAGCAATATTCCTTAAGGCAGTATTGGGAAGCCGAGACGTCGTACTGTCGAGCAATCACGCAACCGTTCAAGTTGAGATAGATTAGGGGGGCTCGTTTTTTACGTTCGAGGCAAAATGATCCCGTTACGGCTTTTGGGCTCATATTAGGTCTCAAGGGGTGTTCAGATTGACGTCACAAGTCCAAATGGGAAATGGCTAGGCGTTGTATCTCAAGGCAAAGGCCCAAGCTATCCGACGTACCCTACCAGCTTCCTTTCATTGTCTGGCACCCGATCCTCGGCTAAAAAATCAATGATTGGGTCCATCCAGTATGGCTCATACATTGCTACCATCGAAATGCCTACCGCCGTGTTAATGCTTGGTTCCACCACAAGCTCCACTTTGATTACCCAAGGTACCTCCTCAGTTATTGATGACGCTAAAGTGGCTAAAGAGTCCGCATGTCGATTCTGCCCCTGGCCACTTGGGCCACCTTTGCTTTAAGAAAATAGCCCATGACTTGCCTTGCCACTCGCAAGTACTCCTTCATTCGGGGATCTTAAGCTTCGAAACTGCCCTATACCTAACCGACAACCAACCGAGAGTCCGAATAAATCTCAACTTCCCGAGAACCCATATCCCGAATAGCTCTCAATCTGGCAATCAAAGCTTCGTACTCGGCTTTGTTGTTGGAAGCCCCAAAGCCCAACCTCAAAGAATGTTCCAACCTTATCCCCTTCGGCGTGATGATGACAATTCCGGCCCCAGCTCCCGTTGCATTGGAAGCCCCGTCCACAAATACCTTCCAAGGGAGGACATCAACATGACAAATCACTTCCATCTCCTTCCTCAGGGAAAATTCTGCAACGAAGTCAGCAAGAACCTGGCTCTTCACCGAACTTCTCGGCCTGTAACTAATGTCAAAGGAGCCAAGCTGGGTCCCCCATTTAGCAATTCAGCCTGTGAAATCAGATCTCTTTAAAAACTACTACAAAGGATATTCAATTAGCACATAGACGGAATGTGCTTGGAAATAGTGGGACAACTTCCTCATGGCATGTACTAGTGCTAACACCAACTTCTCTAGGGGCAAGTACCTCATTCGGCATCAACCAAGGTTTTGCTAACATAATACACTGGTCGTTGCACTCCTAGATCCCTTAGAAGCATGGCATTCACGACATGTTCAGACACTGAGAGATACATGAACAAATCCTTCGCAGGCTCTAGGGCTGTCAACATAGGTGCTTGCACCAAATATTCCTCCAGATCCTGAAAATCTTTTTCGCACTCCTCATTCCATTGGAATCCCTTCCACTTCTTCGAAAGCTGGTAAAATGGAGGGCACTGATCAGCAAATTTGGAAATAAACCAGTTAAAGGCAGCTAACATGCCGGTCAGTTTTTGAACTTCGTTTGGACTGCTCAGCAGTTTGAGGCACTTTACGGCTTCATTCTGATCAGGGTTGACTTCTATTCCTTGGTTAGTGATCAAATACCCTAGGAACTTGCCAGCCCCTACTTCGAAAGAACACTTATCAGCATTGAGGCACAACTTATGCCATCAAAGTATTTCGAACACCCCTTTGAGATCATCAATATGATGCGTCTCTCGTTTGCTATTTACCACCATATCATCAATGTACACCTCAACTGTACGCCCAATCTTATCTCTAAACATTCTCGTCATCATTCGTTGATATGTGCCTCCAGCATTCTTTAGTCCAAATGGCATCATAGTATAATGGTAGTTAGCATAAGGGGAAATGAATGTCGTCCTCTCCTGATCCTCGGCAGCTAGGGCGATCTGATGATAACCTGGAAAAGCGTCTAGAAAGCTCATCCTCGGGTGTCCTTAAGTGGCATCTACCAGCTGATCAATCTTCGACATGGGAAACGGATCCTTCGGGCATGCTCGGTTTAGGTTAGTGAAGTTAACACAAACCCTCCATCTGCCATTATTCTTCTTCACCACCATGATATTCACAAGCCACTCCGAAAAGAATGTCTCCTTTATAGCCCCCGCTTCCTTTAATCTCTTGACCTCTTGTCTGACAACTTCAACGTGCTCCTTAGCTGATTTCCTCAACCTCTGCTTCTTTGGAGGGTACAATGGGTCCACGTTGAGCTTGTGAACTATAAACTCGGGGTCTACCCTAGACACCTTGTACGAGCTCCAAGCGAATATGTCTACATTCTGCACAAGAAATAGCAGCATCGCCATCCTCACTTCGTCCTTCATACTTGCTCCTATCAGAAAACTCCTGTCATCATCTGGTGGTATCTTTACTTTTACTAAATCCTCGGTGCCACTAGCCCCCACTTCCGCTTAGGGTTCTTGTGATTACTATAAGGGAGCCTCCTCAGTTGAACCCTTTTGCTTGATTTCCCGGTTAATTGCAGCTACTAAGCACTACCTGGCCACTTGCTGATTACTCTACACTATAGCGATACCTTGCTCAGTTGCAAAATTTGACCTTTACATGCAGGGTGGATGATACTGCTCCCATTGCATGAATCAATGGCCTTCCAAGGATCACTGTGTACAGAGAAAATGAAGCGACCACTATAAATGTTACCATCACCTCCTTACCTTCCATATTCACGGGAAGTGAAATCTGCCCTTCAAGGATCACCATCCGGCCGTCAAACCCCACAAGGGGCGTATCGTACTTGGAGAGAACTTCATTCTTTAGGCCAAACCCCCTGAACAAGTTAGGATACATCACTTCGACACCACTCCCCTAATCTATCATCACCCTCTTTACTATGAAACCATTTATCTGGGTCGTAACCATCAAAGCATCATCGTGTGGTTGAATTATGCCCTCCAGATCATCGTCGAAGGCAATGGTCTCCCGAGTGTACTTCAGCTTCTTTTCGGAGGGTTGCACGCCCGTGCAACTTCCCACTGGCACCACGGCCAGCACCCCCTTGTTTTGGACACCAGCGTGCCCCTTGAAGCTGAATGAATGACTTTAATCACTCCCAGTGGAAAGGGAAGAGGATTCCCTCATGGCCGAGAACCCTACCCAGCCTCTTGATTCCTAGGGTCCACCACAAACTCTTTCAAATATCCCGCCTTCACCAATTTCCCTAAATGATCTTTTAACACCCTACATTGATCAGTGATGTGCCCCTTACCTTTGTGGTAAGTACAGTACAGGTTCTGATTTCTCCTCGATGGGTCACCCCCCATCTTGTTTGTCCAAAAGAAGTATGGCTTATTCTTGATTAGATCCACGATCTTGTGCACCAACTCTTTGAACATCACATTCACTTCCCCCACTCGTGCTTCCGGCTCTTGAATCCTCAAATCCTTCCGGGGCCTTGACTGAAAACAGCCTTGTTGAGGATTACTTACAACCGGGGCCTTACCTTTATTTTGGAGCCGGTCATCTTCTAACCGCTTATATTCTTCAATACGCTTTATTAGCTGCCTCATATCCTCGGAAGGCCTCCTTGTTAATGACTCTTAGAGCTCGGAATCCTTAGGCAATCCCAGTCGGAAGGTGCTTGCCGCGATTTTTTTGTTGCCCCCGCTGATTTCATTGTAAAGCTCCTAGTACTAGCTAGTGTAGCTGTGAAGGGTTTCCCCGACTCCCATTTTTATTGATAGCAACATGTCTGTTGGTTGTGGTACCCGGCTACAGGCCATGAACCAGACACCGAACTCCTGGATCAACTTGGCGAAACTATGAATCGAGCCCTTCCTTAATCCATTGAACCACCTCAATGCAGTGGGCCCGAGACTCGAAGGAAATACCTTACACATTAGCACATCGTTATGGGCGTGTAAAGACATCATCTGGATATAATGGCTTACGTGCTCTATTGGGTTCGTCTTCCCATCGTAAGAGTTAAATGTTGACTGCGTAAATTTGCTTGGTATACAGGCTTGCTCAATGTCCCCCGAGAATGGCGATCAAGCAACTCGGTGCAATGCTCTGCTTATAGCGTCCATGGTGGCATTCCAGGGTTGTTGCTCTTCTAGGGAAGTTGAACCCCTATTTGCATACTCCCGTGAATGTGAGTGATCTCGGTGACGATGGGAATCGGATTGACGAGACCTGGTTCCGTATTGACCTCCCATACTGGCTAATCCTTCTTCACGTTCCCCACGATCTCTTCTCCGACACCTCCCTCTCGCTTCCAACTCCAAATCTCTTACCAACCTATGTAATCGCTCAAGTTCCTCACCTCTCTCATCAAAACACCGACGCTCTGAAGCGCCTGACATTGTCCGGTGAGTTTGATACAACCCATCTCCAAGGCCGGACTGTTCTTCTTCCCGCTCATGCTTCCTATTCTCACACCTTTTTTGCCTTCTTTCTCGCCAGGCAGATCCCCGAGAAGACCTCTCAAAGCCACTTTTAGCGTAACTCCTTGATTGACCTCCAGACATTTTCTCGTTTACGTCTCAGCAGAACCACAGCTTCGTAGGAGATTCCCACAGACGACACCAATTGTGCGTGCCAAAAATATTGTTAACGGGATCGACCTACTTTTGGGCTCACAATTTATTTGTATTGTGGGTTTTGGGTTTCTTATTATAGGTGGTCCTTCGCCTGGAGACTCAACCATTCACCCTAGATTTTGCAAGCCTTTCTCTCTCTCTCTCTAAGTCACTCCTTGAAACAATCACTCTTTTCTCTGTGTGTTCTCCCTAGAATTGCCAACTCCCATTTCTTACTCTATTACCCTATTTATTGTTGGAGATAAATGGAGGGGTTATGATTACCTTCTAATGGCGGTCCAATTCCATCGTTTCTAAGTGGGTATTCTATCGAGGTAGGTGGTAATGGCATTGGAACTAGTTCTCATCTCTAGAGGACTACTCAGCAGTGATATTCCCTAAGGCAGTACTGGGAAGCCGAGACGTCGCACAGTCGAGCAATCAAGCAACCGTTCAAGTTGAGATAAATTAGGGGGGGCTTTTTTTTTACGTTCGAGGCAAAATGATCCCGTTACGGCTTTTGAGCTCATATTGGGTCTCAAGGGGTGTTCGGATTGCGGTCATAAGTCCAAATGGGAAAGGGTCTGGCGTTGTATCTCAAGGCAAAGGCCCAAGGCCCAACGGGCCTAGGGCCTTGCCTCGTATGGTGCCATAAGACTGAGATCCAAGTCCTAATGACCCCGGGGCCCAACCCTGTACAATTACATAATGAATTTGGACTCTCATATTACAATCTACTAGGATATACATAATATCCAGTTGAGAGTAATGGAAAAGAAAATTTGGAACAAGGAGGAGAAACTTTTACATGCTCTTAATAGAGAGGGATAGAAAATGAGGATCCTTAAATCATAAAAGATGGCCACTTTTTGCTCAGCGAATTTTTTTTTCGAAAAAAAGACTGAAATTCTTATTAATCCAAAGGCAAATCTGTTTGATAAACATCAAAAGTGTGCAATGTGACATTTTCCATCCGCAAAAAAAATTTAGTGACATGTCGTGCATGCCTAGTTAGGTTGTGAGTTATAGAATTACCCTCTCTACCAACTTGTGAAAAACTAATACATTGAAATTGTTCCACAGAAGTTTTTACATCCTGGATTAGAAGGCCAAAAGATTTCAATAAGGCTGAATCATCCATCAAAGCTTTCATAACCATCTATGAGTCTCCCTCTAAAATAGCCGAAACAAAACCCATGTCTAAGGAAAATTCTAGAGCCTTAGTTGCTACCAATGTTTTGAGTTCCACTACTAATAATGGGAAGAAGAATATTATGAGACATGGAAGCCACAACCATACCTTGACTATTTTGAATAACAACCCCAATTATGGCACTATCTTCTTTTATAAACACTGCCCCATCAAAGTTTATTTTGTAAATCTCACCTAGAGGTGCTGTCCACCTTGCTCTTAGTCTAGATATTGGGGACTGCTTCTTTGGTTGTGCTGCCTGAAACTCCATAAGAGAAGTAATTGCTCATTGTGAAAATTGGTCAAGAGGAAAACTTGGTGGAGAAATTTGACCTTGTTGCACCTAAACCAGATGGTCCATGCGAGCATTGAAAAAAATCGTGGACTGCATTCTGAATCTAGAATAAAGGACAACAGTTGTGGAAAGTCTAAAAAACTCATATTTTTTCTAAAATTCCATTGAGGGTCTTCATCTTAAATTGAAGATAAGCTTAGACAGTTCGAAAGCGCATATAACACATCTTCATGTTGGTTTGTGTAGTGGGGACATGTTGGATCATCAATGACACAACGGAAAACCAAATTGGACATGGTAGGAAGTGCATTATGACTAGCTCTCCATAGAAAATTTTTAATTTTACTTGGTAGCGATGATTTCCATATGTGTTTCTCGAGTATTTTTCTGTGAGCAGGTTGTACATGATTTGGAGCAGCATGGCAGTGAGTTTCAGACTTGAGGAAGAAATATCCCGACTTGATTGAGTATTGACCTGATTGCACATAGGGCCAATATAGAACATCTTTTGAATGGCCACGGCTTAATGAAATTTTCTGTATAAGGTTAGCTTCTGTGGGGCTAAACATAGTAGACAATAAAGTTGAGTCCCATTGGTGCATAAATGGATTGATTAGAGTACTTGCAATAGCATCATGGATTTTAACTAGTAAAGGGCCCTGAATTTGGGGGAGTTTAGTGAGTGCAGCCAGTTCTCACCCCAAATCTTGATAGAATCCCCATTCCCAACTCTCCATTTTGCTCCTCGCCTAATAACTTCTCTACCCTTCAAGATTATATTCCATACATAAGATCCTCCATGGTCCTTTTTTGCTTCTATAACAAAACAATTTGGAAAGAAACTTGATTTAAAGACTCTATAAAACAAAGAGTTTTTATTATGCAGCAACCTCCATGTTTGTTTTGCTAAAATGGCTTCGTTAAATAGCGCCAACTCCTTAAAACCCATTCCATCATTTGACTTGAATCACACATATCTTCCCATTTAAGCCAACGAATTTTCCGATGATCACCCCATTGCCCCCACCAAAATTTGCGGAAAAGACCCAATGAAAGCTTAAAACAACTCATTGTGTAAGTTGGAATGTCTTGAGCCACTGCTTTGATCAAGCTTTCTCTTCCAGCTTGTGACAGCAACTTCTCTTCCTAACCCTGTAATTTCCTCCATACTCTTTCTTTGATGTAATCAAAACTCACTTTTTATGTCTTCCAATAAGTGATGGCAGACTCAAATACTTGTCATAGTGCATAATTTCAAGAACCTTAATTGCTTCCTTAATTTCCATTCCTGTTGCTTTCATGGTGGACTTGCTGAAGAATAGAGAAGTTTTTCTTCGATTTATTTGCTATCCGGAAACACTTTCATAGATCGCCAATATTTCCAACACCTTTTGATAATCATGTTTATTAGCTCTGCAAAAAAGCAAACTATTATCTACAAAGAGTAGATGGGTTAGTCTTGGACACCTTCTACAAAGGGAGAAACCCCTAATAGAACCATCATTGTCTGCCTTGGATATAAGACTATGTAAGCCTTTAGTACACAAGAGAAAAAGGAATGGGGATAAGGGATCACTTTGATGAATTCCCCTAGTAGGATGAATAAGCCCTTATGGTTCGCCATTCACTAAAATCAATTAGGAGACAGAACTAACACATATCATCATAAGGTTTATCCACCTCTCATTAAATCTCAATTTTCTCATGACTTACTTCAGAAAGGACCACTCCACTCTATCATATACTTTGCTCATATCCAATGTGAGAGCCATAGAGCCAGTTTTGCCAGTTTTGTGATTTTTCATACTATGGAAAGTTTCAAAAGCTACAAGGATATTATCAGAGGTCAGGCGATTTTTTGTGAATTCACTTTGGTGTTCTGTAATTATGGAAGGTAAAAAAAAAATTTCAATCTATTTGCTAGCACCTTTGAAAAAATTTTATAAAGGACATTACAAAGGCTTATGGGACAGTAATCAAAAATAGACTGTGGGTTTTTTATTTTTGGGATTAGGGTGATGAAAGTATGATTAATGGGGTGGGGAACAGTGGCTATATTTAGGTATGACAGAATGGTTTTTGTAATATCACAACCTACCAAATTCCAATAATTTTGATAGAAGAGAGGAGGCATACCATAAAGACCTAGAGCTTTAAGTGGAGCCATCTGCTTCAAAGCTTCTTGTACTTCCCATTCCATAAAATCCTATAGTAGCTAAGCATTCATATCATCCGTGAGTAACTTTGGAATCAAGTTCATTGCTTATTCATGGCCAAATTGGTGGATGTAAAAAGTCCCTGATAATAATTTGTGAAGGTTTCTACTATAGATTCCTGATTGGAAATCTAATCTCTGCTAGAATTATAGATGCATGTGATCTTATTACGCTTGTGTCTTTGAGTTGCCTGGCTATGAAATATTTCGAATTTTTTATCTCCCCCAACCAAGAAAAAAGATTTCGCCATCTATCTCCACATCTTGTTTTCCTTGATCATCAACTCATTCACCTCCTTGTTTAATTCTCTAACCCGAAGATTACAGCATGAAACAATAGCCAATTGCTAGGCCCTAGCTAGCCTTTTTCTCTTCTCAACCAACTCCCGCCTAACATTCCTAAAATGTCATCTACTCAGCTATGTTAGTTTAGTACCACACTTCTCCACCTTTCTCATTGCTTGTGTCTTAAGATCACAATGGATTTGGTCTCTCCACACTGTCTCAATTATGCAGCCACAACCCTTATCTGAGAGCCACATCTCTTCAAATCTGAATGGTCTAGAAATGGGAGGAGCTTCTAAACCATTTGGAACAATCCAAAGAGGAATATGATTAGTAGTACTACTGCTGAGATGAAAAACTTTATTTGCCCCAAACTATTGTAGCTAATTGTTTGTGCAAAAAGCTCGATCCAATCTCTCCCAAATTGATGACCACTAGCAAAGTGCTTCCTCTAAGTGAACTTTGAACCCAAATAGCCAAGATCAATGAATCCAGATTCGTCTACTGTGTCTCAAAATAGCTGCATTTGATTATGGCTTCTCCTATTACCCTTCCTCCCCCCAAATCTTTCATCACTTCTAATCAATTCATTGAAATCTCCAGCACATGACCATGGAATTTAAACGGGAGTACGCCTCGGCCGAGTGGACTGGGGCAGAGAAAAGATAAACAAAGTCCCCACCTAGTTTTATGGCCTAGGAACCATGTATATAGCGTCTTTACGTGGAAGGACTAAGTCTTACTATCAGAGTATGGGTTGGAAGTTTAGGCATGGTTTTGGGAAGGTGTTAGGCACCCAAAACTGCCTAACCCTTGGGTTGGCTTCCAGTCATTGTGTCTTACATCTTAGTCTTATTAAAGACATGTTCAATATTGCCTCATAAACTCTCTTTCTCTCTCTCTCTCTCTCTCTCTCTCTCACACACACACACATACATTTAGGCATGCATCATGGCATTTTCATCCTAAAGCCCTAGCATACATCTATCATGCTTCTCATCACAACATAAACCCTAGCATACACCTATCATACATAGCATCACATCACATACTCCCAAGGGTAGAAACATATCATGGTAGGATCATACAAACATGTTATTGCGTCTCACTATTAAGGAAAAGACAAACAAGCAAGCACTATCCTTGTTCATCATCCAAAACAAGATCATATCCAAAACATATGCATGTTCATATGAATGCATGCCTTACTTTGCTTACCTTACGGCACCACAACATGTATGCATGTGTGTTCATGGTGAATCAAAAATTTAATTAAAAGGAGATCCTAATCTAACATGTGAAGAACAAACAAGCAAATATAAATAGGGAAACGGAAACATATACATGTGAAAACAAGCTAAAACAGAGGCATTTTAGACAAAGAAAATAAAGAAACAAGAGCAAAAAAGATCGAATCAGGGTTTTTGGGCTTGAATACGTGTACACATACATAGGGCCTGCGTATGCAGCCCATTTGTATGCGTACACATACTTCGAGTATGTGTATGCATGCAGAAAGCATGCGTACGCATACATGCCTCAAAACCCTAACCTAGAAACACAACAACGAAGAAAACAGAGCAGAACTTAAAACGAAGAAACTAACAATGTAACATGCTTTAAAAAATGAAACAAAGAAAACCTAAGCTAAGCAGACATATTACAACATAAATAAACAAGAAAAAAAAAAGGACAGAAAGATTTAAAAAAAAAAAAAAAGCAAAGCAGTGAAAAAGAAAGTTTAGAACTAATACCTCAAAAATAAAAGCTCTTTAGCTTGATTTTGACTGTTCTCCTTAGTCAAATATATTCACAATCAAACAAGAAAGTGATTAGTAATCTTAAAACTCAAAGATCAAGGCCATAAAAGGCCCCAATCAAAAGAAAATTGACTTGAGGATATTTTATGAAAAACTCCATCTTTTATTCACCATTTCTAGTGAATCTTAGGTTTTCCCGTAGGATTTTCTCTGTCTCTTTGAAACATACCATGTAAAGCTTTATATAGTTAAAAAATGAGGGGTCGACTCCCAGACGATGTAAGATTCATTCCAAACCTCAATCTTTAATGTAGAAAACTTTCATTTCATAGTTTCTAGAACCCTAGCTGTGTACACAAGTCCATGCTTGCGTATGCATGTATCAAACCTGCGTACGCATACATGTGCATGCATACGCAGACCGAGCATTTCCTTGGCCTTTATTTTTCAAAAATAGATTTATTTGCTCATAAAAATTTATTTTTTCCATTTTAACACTTCTCAAGTTAATTTAGAATCTAATTGGGCCTTAAACCAACCTTGGGTCTTAGAATTTCAGTATCATTAAGGAATGGGGGCCTGAGTTGTAATGGGTACAAAATGCGGCTTCTACACTGTGGAAGCCCAAGAAAAGAGGTAAAAATTCCAATGAGCCAATATCGCAGGAATGACAGCTAGCAAGTCCATAGGCATAGCAAGAAGAGAAGTAACAAGAGCAAAAGCCCAATAGACTAGATGGGCATGGACTTCTGCCAAGCTAATGTCCAAGCCCATGGGGAAATAAGAGGAAACAATTGAAGCCCAAGAGCCTATACCTTCCATGCTGTTAAGGATAAGCACGAATATAAGAGACACAATAGAATGAGACATGGCAAGAGCGGCAGAAATGGCGTGGGAGTAAAAAAAGACAAATGCACAGGGTAGTGGAATGCACACACAAGGGACAGATCACCACCCACTTGTACCCAATAAATACAGGAAAGATGGGCCCTCGGTTAAAGGACTCAAAGGGTGTGGTTTGGTGGTGGGGAAAATAGGTCTATTTTAGGGTTTCTGCCAAGACTTCTTTTGGGAAAAATACCTTGCTAGGATGACATTTCACCCAAAAGAGGTAAGCAAAGGGCTGAGACCACCTAATGCATGCCATAGAGGTAGGTAGAGAGAGGAGCTTAAGCCATTATCCATTCAGGCAAGGCAGGAAAGGTGAGGGAAGAAACAATACAAAGTAGAGTTTTGTCCTAGAACGGGGAGTGGTGCAACAAGCACAGCCTGAGTAGAGGTAGTGGCCGGGCAACCAACAGGTTAGTGAACAATCTTGAAGGAATGCCCATAAGAAACCAAAAGCGGTTGGTGAAGCTTTAGGGAAAAAATGGAGAAATTCCATTGCATCAATTCACTATAAAAGGAAGAGGTATCCATAGATGAAAGAGGAGGAACCCACGGTAAGAGAATAGCAAGAAACTAAGAGTAAAAGAACTAAGAGAAAGAAAGAAAGAAAGAAGGTGGTAAAAGAGGAAGTGAGAAACACAATAGAAATAGGGGCATGCATCAATAGATCATCTTTTCCCTCTTCTTGACAAGCCCAGTCTCTGGAATTCTATAAGTCATAACCCATAACCATATAGTCCTCTTTAGAACAAACAACTTTGATGGCAGAAGCTTATACCAAGGTTATCTGTGTTGGGTTTTGGATCCCTTCTTGGACTTTTCATTGTTGGTAGACTTGACCTAGGACTAGGACAATGAACTCACGTCATCTTTTTTGCCTAGAGTCGTTGCCATTTTCCTGGTGTGGTTTCTTTTAACTTGTTTAGCATTTTTATCGATATTTGTTCTGCTATAGTGTCTTGCGCTATTGGCTATTCTACCGTGGAACCTTTTACTATATATGTTGTATCAGTTATCTGCTGTAGCACCTTTTATTATATTTTCCATATCAGTTGTTCTGTTGTAGCACCTTTTATTACATTTGTTGTGTCAGTTGTTCCACTGTAGTATCTTTTATTATTGTAGTAACATTTGTTCTACTGTGGTATTTTCCTTATTATATCTGCTGTTGTAGACACCACATTTTGTACCCCTTACGAATCGGGCCTCCGTTCCCCAATGATGCTGAATTCTAAGACCCAAGGTTGGTTTAGGGCCTAATCATTAAATTGACTTAAGAAATGTTAAAATGAAAAATATAACTTTTAGTGAGCAAATAAATCTATTTTGAAAAAATAAAGCCAAGGAAGCCCTCACTATGCGCACACAAGAATCGGTCTACACATGCAGCTTTCTGCATGCACACACAGGCTCGATCTTGCGCACGCATAGCGAATTCCAGAAACATAGATAAGCAAGTTTTTTGCATTAATGCTAAGATTTGGAATGAATCCCACATCGTCTGGGGAGCAGTTCCAAACCCTTATTTTCACACTATAAGTAGCCTTACATGGTATATTTTCAAAACACTTAGAATTCCCACGGGAAAACACTAAGATTCACTAGAAATAGTGAGTCAAAGAGGGAGTTCTTTACAAAACATTCTTAAGTTAATTTTCTTTTGATTAGGGCCTTTTCTAGCCTTGATCTTTGAGCCTAAGATTACTAATCACCTTTTTATTGAATTATGGGGAACGGTTAAAAATCAAGCTTGAAGAGATTTTGTTTGAGGTATCTAGTCTAAACTTTTCTTTTTCTTTTCTTTTCCTTTTTGCACTTTAATCTTTCTGTCTACTTTAGTTTCTTGTTGTAGTATGTTTTAATATGTTTATATAGCTTAGGTATACGTATTTGTATGTTTTAAAAGCATGATAGGTAGTTAGAATTTGTGTTTTGAAGCCTTGCCCTGTTTGTTGTGTTTCTAGGTAGAAACTCATGTGCGCATAATCTTGCCTGCACACGCAGGGTTGTTCATGCATGCGCATGAACTAGTCCAGAAACCCTAATTTTGTTTTATCTATTTTTGCTTTTGCTTTCACATGTATACTTTTGTTTAGACTCTTTTCCATGTTTTTATGGTTTTAAGCCTCTTGTTTCCCATGTTTAAATTGCTTGCTTGCCTTCACATGTTAGAATTATGGTTTGTTTTGTGTTATTTTTATTTTAATGCCATGATCACGCATCCACGCGCTCATGCATAAATACCATAGGTGCTGAGTTGCTGCAAGATAGGTGAGGTAAGTCGTGCATTCACAATGTACATGCATATTATTTGTGATATGATCTTGCTTAGGTTTGATAATATGTTTGTGTTCTTAATGCTTTGGGTGATAACATGATTTTCTTTGTTTCTATCTTGATTTAATGATTCATATGTTTCTGCCTTGGATGAGATATCATGACACGATGATAGTAGCATGCTAGGATGGTGTGACATAGATTCTAGATGAATGTTAGGGTCTATGATGTGATGATATGCATGATTAGATGAATGTTAGGCTTTGGTTGACAAGCATGATAGATCTATGGTTAGAGATGATTGATGCCATGTGTGCTTAGATATATGCTAGTGTGTGTGTGTGTGTGTGTGTGTGTGTGAGTTAGATAACAATATTGAGTGTGCTTTTAATAGGGTTAAGGCATAAGACACAATGAGAGGAAGCCAACCTTAAGGTTGGACAGTTTTGGGTGTCTAAAACCTTCCCAAGACTGTACCTTAACTTTGAACCCATATCTTTGGTAGTAAGATCAATGGTCCTTCCTTGAAAGGACGCTATATATATGGTTCCTAGACCATTGCAAAAACTAGGTGGTGACTCCCCGTTGTGTCCACAGCTGTATCAGTTATTCTGCCATGGTGTTATCCACTGTGTCTACTGAGACACCTAGTCTGTTGTAGTACTTTTCA
The DNA here is from genome assembly GCF_040712315.1 of Castanea sativa. Classification (NCBI taxonomy): domain Eukaryota; kingdom Viridiplantae; phylum Streptophyta; class Magnoliopsida; order Fagales; family Fagaceae; genus Castanea; species Castanea sativa. The sequence continues at coordinate 22,685,234 of NC_134018.1, forward strand.
TCTCGTCTAAGCATTGGGAATGCCTGGCTTGCGCACAAGCTGGCCTGCGGTATAATCTCATTGGGATAATAGGCTAGTCCCAACTCATTGACCCATCAATCCACAGGCTTGAGTGTAGCAGAATGGGCCTTGGCCCATCAACGCAAAAAAGGCCGCCACACTGAGTAAATCCCATGTTTCAAACCTTTTTTTAGTCTCCGGTTCACCATAAAATTTGGTAAATCACCATTCATTCTCCTTATTCTTGTTGATGATAGCATCAATGTAGTTTTTGCTAAAACTCTTCATTGTTACATCTATTGTCAATCTCCAAAACAAAACTAATCCACCTCCTCTATTCGTCCTTAGGGCAATGAACATACTTTCAAACTTTATTCTTCGTAACACATCTTTTAGCCTTGTTTCATTTGCCCATGATTCGGCTAAAAACACGATAGAGGGATCTTTTGTCTGCACTATGTTAGCAAGTTCATTCTCTGTACATGAGTTCCCAAGCCCACAACATTTTCAGACTAAACAACTCATTGTGATTGGCGGGGTTGATGCTTAGCCTCCACCATTGAATTTGAAGAACTACCATGATCTTTTGAAACCAATCTACGCTTAGAAGGTAACTCCAGATGATTAACCCCAACTCGCTTCCCACATATCGGATTGCTCTGTGTGTGTGTGTGTGTGTTTTTTTTTTTTTTTTTTCCTGAAGCCTCTGTGAGCCTGTTTTTTCCACTTTCTTTTAGACCACGTGGGATTAGGGTTTCTCGAAACTAAATGGGTAGCAAAGTTTGACTCCAAGTAAATAATTCCACCCACTAAATTCTCTGCTATCTTGCAAGTGCCCCTGCCTTTATTTGGAGAATTCCGTATTGAAAGGGAATTAATATTCTCATTGAAAGCCTTCACCGTTTTCCCTAAAATATCCGGATGCTTGTCAAAATTTTCCAAGTCTTCATCAATCTCACGTGGAGACGGAGTAGAATTCAAAATTGGATCGACTACCAAGTCCGAGTGTAACGCCTTCCCCAAATCATCCGTTTGTGTAACTGACAACTCAGTCACAGTAATGCCTTCAATCCCCTCTTCGGTTTCCATGTTGTTTTGATTCAGCTCCGGTTGGCCAACCTTTACTTCCTCCAGCACCTTCTCCAGCACCATCCTTGCCTCTTGAAAAGCTTTTCGCTAATAAGGTGACCTGTTCTCAAAATAACCTGGCACAAAAATGACATCATTTCCACTGGGCGTATGTGGGGCTGCTTTCAGACTTGAATTATATTGCTGTTGATCAGGAGATAGGGTGCCTTTGCTTTTTATCCATAGATCGCAGTTTTTATTGCTATGATCTAGTCGCCCACACCAATAAACTAGGTTTGGTAATCGCTCATTATTGAATTTAATCCAGCTTTTGATTCCATTCTCCAAAGCAATAACCCTTCCTCAACACAGAGGTAAGGTAATATCAACTAAGAAGCACGATTGCGTTTCAAGATTTGGGTGTGGGTGTGGGTGTGGGTGCAGGTGCGAGACTCGAAAATTTTTGAAAAAATAGGATGCGGTGGGATGCGGCAATTAAAAAATTATTAAAAATATTTTTATTTATATTTTATATATGTTTATATATATAAAAAAAAATTAGACAAAGTATATTTGTATCAGTTTTAATAATAGATTATTATATTTACATATCATATAATAGATTAATTAATTTAATGACTAATAACAAAGTAAGAAAAATCACACCAGGGGTTCCACGTGTAGGACTTGCAGCAAACTGTAATCTAAATTGAAGTGTAGGTTGGGAAGTATAACTTTGCTTTAGAATACAACTTGCAGTGCAACCCACCACGTGTAGGACTTAAAGTAGATTGTAAAGAAAATTTTATTTGAACAAATAAACCACTAGTGGATTGAACGAAGAAGTAAAGAAAAGAAGAAAAAATAAAAAGCAAAGCAAATCAGCAGAGAGAGAGAGGATGAGAAGAAACCCATTATGACTGTTGATGATGCCGAAAATATCACCAGTGAGTTGCAAGCACTCCTCAAACTAAAGCAACACCTGCAAAAAGAAAATAAAGGACCCAAAAGAGAGCACCGGTGTGGTGCCGGCCAAAAACCCTCCGAAGGTCAAGTTAGAATCTTGTTTCTTTGACCCTAGAATGCCAGAGTTAAGAATATTGTGCGTACCTTCATATCTAGGGTTTCTGGGGTATTTATATTGGATGGAATTGCTTTTCTTTTAGGATACAACTTCCTTCTCAAGTTCCTTTCCATATAGAAGTCTTCCCAAACGTGTGTCGCAAGAACTCCAAGTGTGCACGTTTGCGTGGGGATAAAGCAAAAGTTCATTTGAAACATATCAAATGACATGCAACCAGGAATCTACAATTAATTCATACCTGACGGATACTCAGCAAAATTTAACCGTCATAGTCGCGTCACCTACGGTGTCGATCCGTCTTCATGCTCTCCGTCCCTTCAAGTTTTATGGGAATATCCATCTTCTATTTTTTGTCCCCTTCAGTTGCCCCCTTCAGTCCTTGGATCCGTCTTTGAAACCTGACGAATTCATGGAATGATTCAAAGCAATGTATTGAGATGGGACGGTCTTAGTGTACCATGACGGAAGACACGTGGCCTGTACTTCTGACGAAGGACACGTGGTTGTTACAAATTGGCAGTTCCCCCAAAACGAGGCGACGCTTCGTATTCCGTGCCCATCGCTCTATAAAAACCTACCATTTCTCCCTTCATTTTCTTCTCTTATCAAAAATTTGTGAGCAGAGCGCTACTGTCATTATTATTGTGCATTCCTGTCGTCCAGCTAATCTCATTCGTCGTCTCACACCGAGAGCCATCTCAATCCGGTATGTACTCCAAATCCTTCTCCCGTCATTTTTATTTATTTTACTGTTTTTGTTATATATCCATGTACACTTTAGACCCGTCAGTGTCTTAGGTTATACCATCATAAATGTAGGTCATGTCTAGTGCGTCAAGTAATCAGTCGTTTGTCCGCGACGGGGCGGGCTACGATGAAAAATTCCCGTCAGGTCCAAGAGATCCTGACGCTTCAAGTGAAGAAAGGAATCCGTCCAGTACCTTTTCTTCCCAAGACGAAGGTCTGGAGACGGATAGCTCAGAGTCATCGAGTAGTGATTTAGACGGTGTGGATCCCTCCGTTCAATCTACGATTGGACCGGACGGTCTGAGAGAGTTCGTCATGCTGCCCCTTTGGACGGTAAATGACTTTAGGTCCACAATCACTGAATCCCACCTCAGAACACTTAGAACCAAGTACCAAATACCAGACAACATCCGTCAACGGTGTTGGGATCTATGAGCAAGCCTTAAAGGTGGGGCTCAGGTTTCCCTTAAGTTCTCTCCACCGTCGTCTTCTTCAGTACCTTGGCCTATCCGTCACCCAAATCTCCCCAAACACCTGGAGGGTGTTCATTGGGGTAGAAGTTTTATACGGAGCAATGTCTGACGGTGCCCGAAGGTTGACGGTGGAAGAATTCTTCCATTGCTATCGTCCAACAGAGATCGTCAAGTCAAAAGGTATGTACAGTTTTGCTGCTAGAAGCAAATTGTTGAGGCTCGTCAGTGACACACCGGACTCAAATAGAGACTGGAAGAGTCGGTATTTCTTTTTAGAGGGGGACGAATGGATGTGTCGTCCAGGGGATAGAACACATATGCCCGTCGACACTACATGGGGCATAATGCCTCCGTCGGGTATGTCATTACTTTTGTTTCCGTCAACTTAATCTTTGAAAACTTTTTATGTTTTAAGGTGTAACCGTCTTTTCCACAGCTCGAGACCGTCCACAAGTTAACTTAGAACAGTGGAGTTTTCTGGAAAAAAATTTCAACAAGACAAAACTGCAAGAGAGGACGTGGGCACAGCTCGTCACCCTTGATACGCTACACTGGTATTGTGATGGACCCGAACCTTTATCTTTCGCCCGTCGCTACGATAACAGAATTCGAAAACGTAAGTCCGTCGCCACCATCTCCGTCTTTTTGAAGTGTTTTTAACTTTGGCTTTCTCATCCGTCTTTGATTTACAGAGATGGATGTTGCCAAGAGGAGGGCCTTCATCAAACAACAGGCAACGAAGAAAAAACAGGAGGGGGTTCAAGCAAAGGAGACGGCCCCAACCGTTCCGTCAAAGCGGAATCAACCAGAAAAAATTGACCATCCTCCAAAGAAACAAAAGGCCACACCAGAGCCCGTCGTGGCATTGGGAGCCAAGAAAATACCCGTCAAGCATGGAAAAGGCAAAGGCTTGATGAAGGGTCCCGTCCCTACTGTGGAGAAACCACCCGTTCTCTTTCGGGAAGACTCCAGCTATGCCCTTGAAAAGATATCGTCCATGTTGACAGCTGACGATTACGCGGACCTCGGCAACCACACAAAGGAGGCGATGGGTGAGACGGGCCTTTTCACCCTTGCACAGGTAACTTTGAATCCGTCTACTAGTTTTGCTAAGTTCTTTTCCACCCGTCATTACCATAACGTTGTATTTTGCTTCCAGGCCATGTTGATGATGAAAGGCTTATTTGGCCGTTGTCTCAATCATGAGACAACCATGGACCGTCTGAGAAAGAAGAACCAGACGGTGGAGGATGAGCTGCACGAGCTGAAGACCTACAAGATTAATGTGGACAGAAAGCTCAAATACTCGGAGCAAGTTAGAAGGGAGTTGGAAAAGGAGAATGAACACTTGCGCGAGATTTTGAAGGACAAAGAGAAGGAGTTGACGGAGACAAAGTCTAAACTCAATAACGCGAAAGAGATAGCCGTCCAGGAGTATCGTGACTCCGACCTCCTTCTGTCAGAGCTTGGAAGTTCTTTCGTTGACGGATTCGACGACACCATCCGTCAGGTGAAGTCGTCGTATCCTGATTTAGACGTTTCCCATATTTCAATTGATGCTCAAGGGCAAATACTTGCACAATCCGTCAGGTCAGAGAGTACCGATGAAGTGTTTGCCGTCACGGCTCCAGTTGATGAAGGTCAAGCCCATCCTCCAGGTCAGCCAGATGACGGTCAAATTGATAACTCGCAAAAGAATGCGTAGTACTTGTAAAAATTTTATAAAAAATTCTTGCCGTTGTAAACAAACTTGTTGAACCATCATTTGTAATTTTACATTTTAACTTATCGAATCTTTTATTGCTTGTTTGCTTTGATTATTATCCGTCACATGTTTATCTTATTTTGGTAACCCGTCTCCAGTGAAAAGTTTTAGACGTCCGTCCTTTATTTGGACTTTCAGACGTATTTTTGATACCCGTCCACTCTGTGAACTAGGTTTTCTAATCTTTTGTATGGTCCGTCTACTTTATGGAGTTGTAAAATTTTCATCCTTCAGATGATCCGTCCACCATGTGGACTAGTAGAATTTCATCCTTGGGATGATCCGTCCACTTTGTGGACTTAGGTTTTCATCCCTGGGATGATCCATCCACTTTGTGGACTTCTAAATTTTTCACCCTTTGGGTGATCCGTCTACTTTGTGGACTTGTAGGTTTTTCATCCGTTGGATGATCCGTCCACCATGTGGACTAGTAGAATTTCATCCTTGGGATGATCCGTCCACTTTGTGGACTTAGGTTTTCATCCCTAGGATGATCCGTCCACTTTGTGGACTTCTAGATTTTTCACCCTTTGGGTGATCCGTCCACTTTGTGGACTTGTAGATTTTCATCCTTTGGATGATCCGTCCACTTTGTGGACTTCGTAGACTCTTCACCTTTTGGGTGATCCGTCCACTTTATGGACTTGTAGATTTTCATCCCTTGGATGATCCGTCCACTTTGTGGACTTCGTAGGTTTTTCACCAGCATGTATTTCGTATTTTCTAAATAAAAATTCCTCTCATAAGTTCAACAAACCAAATTGTCAATGGAAAAGAAAACTTGAGTTCTAAAAAGTAAAAGCTATGACTGTCTAAAATTAAACCGAAAATAAGGCAGTAGGTATCGTCTTGTGACTGCTGCACTACTGGTAGTACTTCTTCAGGTGCTCCGTGTTCCAGGGATGGCCCAACTTCCTTCCGTCTAATGTCTCCAAGTAGTACGTTCCTTTCCTGCGCCATGAGATGATTCTGTACGGGCCTTCCCAATTAGGACCCAGCTTTCCCAGGGATGCATCCTTCGTAGTGCCAAGCACTTTTCGTAATACCAGATCTCCAACCTTGAAGTCCCGGTGCCGAACCTTGGAGTTGTAATGTTTTGCCATCATGTCTTGGTACCGTGCCAGTCTCTGGGCTGCTGTTGCCCTGACTTCATCTACAAGGTCAAGCTCTAGACGTAATGCTTCAACATTCTTGCTCTCGTCATAGCTTTCTACGCGGTAGCTCGTCAATCCTATTTCTGCCGGTATGAGGGCCTCAGCACCGAACGCCAATCGAAATGGTGTCTCTCCTGTTGGTGTTCTTGCCGTTGTTCTGTATGCCCATAGCACACTTGGTAGTTCGTCTGGCCATATGCCTTTTGCCCCTTCAAGCTGGGTCTTGATGATCTTTAACAAGGACTGGTTCGTGACTTCAACTTGTCCATTGGCCTGTGGATGAGCGGGCGACGAGTAGTGATTCTTGATTCCCAGCTGAGAACAAAAGTCTCGGAACACATCTTGTTGAATTGCTTCCCATTGTCCGAAACGAGCACTCTCGGGATCCCATATCGGCAAATAATACTTCTCCATACAAAGTTGCGAATGTTTTTCTCCGTGATAGTAGCAAGAGCTTCTGCTTCCACCCACTTGGTGAAGTAGTCGATACCAACTACCAAGAACTTCAGTTGTCTTGCCGCTATTGGAAATGGACCCATGATGTCTAACCCCCATTGCGCAAACGGCCATGGGGCTGTCATGGGTGTGAGTTCCTCCGTTGACTGTCTAATAAGATTATCGAACCGTTGACACTTATCGCAGGCTCTAACATACATATGGGCATCCTTTTGCATTGTCGGCCAGTAATACCCTACTCGGAGTAGCTTGTGTACCAGAGACCTTGATCCCGAGTGGTTTCCACAAATTCCTTCATGAAATTCCCTCATCACGTAGTCTACTTCGTCATGGCCCAGGCATCTTAGATATGGTCGGGAGAATCCTCTTTTATAGAGGATGCCTTTAATCAGTATGAATCGGGCAGCCCTAACCTTCAATTTCCTTGCGTCTACCTTGCTGTCTGGCAGTTTGCCGTCCTTGAGGTACGCCACAATTGGAATCGTCCAATCGTCCTTAGTGCTTAATTCCTGCATTCGAACGTTATTTAGTAGCGATGAATGTTGGACGAAGGACAATACCTGTTCTGGAGCGATCATGGGTTCGGCCGAAGCAGCCTTTGCGAGTCGGTCCGCCTCTTGATTCTCTTCTCTTGGGATCTGAGCTATTGTGAATTGGAGGTCGCTCGTTAGACCCTTCACTTCTCCGAGGTACCTTCTCATTCGTTCATTCCTGCAATCATAGCTCCCATTAACTTGGCTGGCTACGATTTGAGAATCGGAGTAGACTACTGCCTTCCTGGCCCCGGCCGCTATTGCAAGTTCCAAACCTGCCACCAGGGCCTCATACTCCGCTTCGTTATTTGTAGTAGGGAACTCCAGACGGATCATGCATTCAACCTTATCTCCTTCCGGGGTGTGGAGTACAACTTCGACTCCTCCTGCATGCTTATTTGAGGATCCGTCTATGTGAATTCTCCATGTGGGCGTCTCTTCTGCCCCTTTCTCGTCAGGTGTAGTGAATTCCGCGATGAAGTCTACCAGTATTTGTCCTTTCAAAGCTGTTCGTGGCTGGTATTGGATATCGTACTCACTCAACTCAATAGCCCACAAAGCCATCCGTCCGGCAGTTTCAGGATTGTTCATTGCTCTCCACAAGGGCTGATCCGTCAGGACTATTATTGTATGTGCTTGAAAATATGGCTTCAGTTTTCGAGCTGCAATTACGAGTGCGAAGGCGAGTTTCTCCATCCGTGGGTATCTCTCCTCTGCGCCTCGTAGCAACCGGCTTACAAAGTACACGGGCTTCTGTATCTTCCCTTCCTCTCTGATGAGAGCCGCACTTACCGCTGCCGATGAGACGGCAAGGTACATGAATAATTCCTCCCCCGGCATAGACGGGCTAAGCAATGGCGAGGCAGAGAGATATGCCTTCAACTCTTCAAATGCCCTTTGGCATTCGTCCGTCCACTCGAAAGATCTCCTTAGCGTTCTGAAGAAAGGGAGACACTTGTCTGTTGCTCTCGATACGAACCTATTTAAGGCTACTATCTTCCCTGTCAGGCTTTGCACTTCCTTTACCGTCCTCGGAGGAGATAACTCCATAATCGCTTTCACTTTCTCTGGGTTGACTTCAATGCCCCGCTGGGACACCATGAATCCTAAGAATTTTCCAGCAGTAACTCCGAATGCGCATTTGCTTGGATTCAGCTTCATTCTATACGTCCGAAGAGTGTCGAATGTCTCCTAGAGGTCCCTCAGATGATCGGACACCTTTGCGCTTTTCACCAACATATCATCCACATAGACCTGGACATTTCTGCCAATTTGGTGCGCGAACATTTTGTTCATTAATCGTTGATACGTGGCTCCCGCGTTCTTGAGCCCGAACGGCATCACCTTGTAGCAAAAAAGCCCCTGGCGTGTCACAAATGATGTTTTCTGATGAGAATCAACAAGCATTCAAGGATCCATTGCATGTTCCAGTTGGGCCTATTACAAGAGCAAGATCCAAGAAGATCCAAGAAGCACTTAATGGGCTGATTCAAGAGATTTGGGCTGATTCTAACGCAGGATGTTCCAAGCTTGGCCCAAAGGAAGATGAAAGTGTAGTAAATTTAATTCAAGCTATTTAGGGCTGATCTGACTTAATTGGGAGTGATTTATGGCATGAATTAATGGCTGATTGACTTTCCAGCTCTGTATCAGTTAAGGCAGATTTTTTCCTATTTTGGATCTGCTAATTTCAGACCAAATCAACTTTTATTTAGGATTTTATTATTTAGTACGTTTTTTAGGTATTTTCCTTATTTTTAGGTGCATTTAATGCTTTTTAGGTCAAACTTGATTCCTGATATGGTAAGGTATCAATTAGGAGTTATTTCAGAATATATTTTCTTGTCTGTCAAGTTTTGTGGAGTCCTTAAATAGGCTCTGAAGTCTATAAACGTTTTTCAGATTATTATTAAATAAAATTCAGAAAAGGTGAGGCTTTGCTCTCTTTTGGTTCTTCAAGAACTGTGAACTTATCAAGGATTCTTCCTTGTGGCGTTCAAACTTTATACCTTTGGTTCGTGATTCTTTATAATCATTGGGTCAAGGTCAACTTATACCTTTGGTTCGCGTTTCGATTATAAACGTTGGGTCAGGGTTTCTATCAAATATCTGATTTTTAGCTTTCCTGGGTTAAATATTCCAATATTTTTGTTGGGTCTCAAAGCGTGTCGATTGAGGTTCGCATCATTTGGTATCAGAGCACAGGTTCTAAAATCAGTTTTCTATCCCTTTATCTTTTGTTTCCTGTTATCATCCTATCCTGTTTCTGTTGTGTTCTTCATTCATCGTTCTTATTTTTTTGTTTTTGTTGAAGTGCACTAGGTTAAAATCGTGCACCCAGTTCCCAAAAAAAAAAAAAAAAAAAAAATTGTTTGTAGTTTCAGTTCTCTCAGACCAAAATATTGTTTTCGTTTGTCTTCTTCCTTTGATTTGGTATTTCTTCCTTTGATTTAGTATTTCTTTCATATTTTCTTGCCATTGGTATTTGTTTTAACACTACAAGTTGAATTTCTTGATCAAGTTTGTTAGTTCATTGCAGAACTGAAAAGGCAAAGCAACGAGTGGAAAAAGGCAAGAGAGTGTGAGACTAATATCGGGAAAAAGCCAATTTAAGAGTGAAACACGAGTGGGAGTGACATAATTTGAGTGCAAACACGTGAGGGAGTGTTGTGAGGAATTATTTCTAACAATTCTCTGTTGTTTCAAAAGTATGTCTTTCAGGTGTGAAACATCAAATAGGGAAGGAGGGGAGGAGTCGTCCATCATTTTACAGGCTATGCAACAACAATTTGAACGCATGAACGTGGTGTTTAATGAGATTCGAGATCGGATGGATAGGCAAGACACTGTTATTGCTACTTTGCGTGAGGAGCGTCCCCAAAGAGGCCCTAATGCTAGAAGGCAAGAAAGGCGTTCTCACATGAATGATTCTGATGACTACCACGAGGATGAGTTTGAAGATGAAGAAGATCAAGCTTCACTGAACAATGAAGGCAGGTTTGTGCCAAGGAGAGAAAGGCGTGGTGGAGGTTTCCGAAGAGATCCAAGATGGCAAGATGGGACTGATAGGAACCTAGGAAACATAAAAATGAAGATACCCACATTCCAAGGGAAAAATGATCCAGAAGCATACTTGGAGTGGGAGAAGAAGGTGGAGTTAATCTTTGAGTGCCACAACTACTCCGAGGAGAAAAAGGTAAAACTCGCTGTCATTGAGTTTACTGACTATGCTATTATATGGTGGGATCAACTTGTGATGAACAGAAGGAGAAACCATGAGAGACCTATCGAGAGTTGGGAGGAAATGAAGGCAATCATGAG